>NW_006399898.1:350089-467778 GCF_000299155.1 Elephantulus edwardii
GTGTGTGTGTGTGTGTGTGTGTGTGTACACACACACATACTTGAGTATATAAATGTGCATGTTATGGGTGCATGTGTAACACATCATGCATAGTGATAATCACATGGTTCTAGTAGCTTCTATTGTAATTATTCCATAAATAAAGGAATTATCTCATTGCAAATTTCATGAAAATAGTGTCCCTAGTACTGGTATGATACTTTTTTTTCATATGTTGTTGTTGTTGATGTTGTGTACCATCAAGTCAGAACCGTCCCACAGCTGACCCTCCGGTAAGTTTTCAGAGGTAGTAAATCCCACAGGAGGAGACTGCCCATCCTTCTCCCAAGGAGTAGCTGGGTGATTCAAATCTCATTCCTTTGGGATTGCAGCAAAGGTTCTTGTCATCCAGAACTGGTTTGTGCATGCATGCCCATGGGGTTTTTGTATGTGTGTGTATGTTCTGTGTTGGAACATCAACTCAAGCTGAAAGAAAGAGTGGTTCTTTCTCCCAGAAAAGCAGAAGTGTGGCTTAACATCTTTATTTGTTTCCTATTTCGCTCTTGGTTGTAGCTCACTTGGATCCCCTTTACTTTTAAAACTATCTTACAGTGTGTCAGTTGAAGTTTAGGTTCCCAGCAATTTCCACACAAGTTGACTGGTGCCATGGTGCTGTTCTTCACCTCATTGATATTTGTAAAAACTGTGCTTCCAAGTTTGTATCCGGGATTTAGAAAAAGAACAGAATGGGATGGTTTTGGATTCATAAAGGGGTGTGTGATTGGTCAGACTCAGCTGAACCTTGTTTCAGTTTTGTGCTGCTTCTCTGTGAAGGTGGTCAGGAAGGAGGGGGGGTGTGTATGTGACTGAAGTCCTCTGTGAATGTGGGGTATTGGGTTGACTGAGGTCCTCTGTGACAGTGGAGAGGAAAAGGGGTTAACTGAGGATCTCTGTGAAGGTGGATAGGAGAGGGGGTTGACTGAGGTCCTCTGCGAAGGTAAATAGGAGAGGGGGTTGACTGAGGTCCTCTGTGAAGATGGATAGGAGTGGGGTTGACCGAGGTCCCCTGGGGGGGAGGGCATTGACCAAGGTCCTCCATGAAAGGGGGGCAGTGAGGAGTGACTGAGGTCCTTTGTGAAGGAGGATGGGTATGTGTATGTGTGAATAAAGACCTCTGGGGGCGAGAAGGAGAGACCCAAGTCCTTTGTGAAATTGGGGTGGTGTTGTCAAAGGACCTCTGTGAAGGTGAGGGTTAGGGGTGACTGAGATCCTTTCTGAAGGTGGAGGGATGTGTGTGTGACTGAAGCCTTCTATGAAGCGGGTCCACTGTGAGGTGGAGGGAGGCAAGACCAAAGAAAGTCCTTTGTGAAATTGGGCGGGGGGGTTGTCTAAGGACCCCTGTGAAGATGGGGAGGAGTGTGACTGAGATCCTTTGTGAAGGTGGAGGTGTGTGTGTGTGTATGTGTGATTGAGGTCCTCTGTGAAGGTGGCAGGCAGAGGGGGTTAAGGAGGTCCTCTGTGAAGGTGGGAGGAGTTGAAGGGATCCTCTGTGAAGGTGGACAGGAGGGAGGGGTGACCAAGATTCTCTGTGCTGCTTTGTCATATCACTGACCTCGACTGCAGGGCGCCCAGTGTTCTTGGGAGCACGCACTTCCCTTTTAATCTTTGAGTCCACCCTCAAAACCACCTTAAGTGATAACGTGTAAGGGTACATGAGGCTGGGACTGGATGGAAGTTGGCTCTGGTGCAAGGAGAATGTGGTAATGGGGACAATGGGGTGAAATTGAGCGCAGCAAACAGGATAGTGCGTGGTAATGTTAGAATTTATTTCCTCCTCACTGTGGGTGTGCTGACTCACAGGTGGTGAAGAGACCTTAAAAGTGGGTTGAACGCAAAATACTCAACTATTCAATTCCGTCTTTGTGAGCAGCGAGCAGCGTGTAAAACTGATGTTGGTTTCGGATGCCCTTGAGTTGGTCCTGCCCCAGCCACACAATCATTGCTGTGTTTGAGCCCATTCTTCCAGCTCCTGTGTCAACCCAGCCTATTGGGGGGGGGGTCCTCTCTATTTTGCTGACCCTCCACTTTACCAAGCAGCATTTCCAATGGATTGAAATGGTGCCACCAAATTATTTTGAGTTTCCAAGATTCAAAATGAGAAGCAAGAGATAGTGAAATTACTTATAACAAGGACAGACTCATTGAAGAGGCCCCTCCCTGCTCACCACGGGGCCTGGGTTTTCCTGGAAAGAAAGTCTTTCATTTGAAGACAGTCCACGCCTCTTCCCAATATGTGGTAAAGTACTCCCGTAGGGTACCTTGCCATTTCAGATCTTTTTCTACTTTTTTCCCTATTGGAAATAAGAGCCTTTTTGATTTCCCAATCTTCTTACTGCCAGGACAAACGTATCCAAGCAAGACCTTTCTAATCCCAGACTAAGCACAAGTATTTATATCCTGGGAGACACTCCCTCTTTATAAATCGAGGAACAGAAATTGTCACTTCTGTGTCCTAATTTCTTCTCCATGTTTCATTTCAGCAAAGATCCTCAGGGGAACATTTGCACCTGCATGTCTTAGAAAATTGCTGTGATCATTTTCAAAGGTCCCATTAGGAGATTATCTTTGAATATTTCCACTGGAAAGAGCTCTGGTGGTGGTGGGGCTGAATCCTTCAATGCTAACTGAAAGGTTAGTGGTTCCAGCTCACCAGCTGCTCCTCAGGACAAAGGCCGGGCGGTCTGTGTCAGTGATGGTTCCAGCCTGGGAGCCCTGTGTGGCACCTCTACTGTGTCCTGTGGGTCTTAGCGAGTTACAATCAGGTTAAGTGCTCAGCTACCAACTAGAAGGTTGGCAGTTTGAACTCACACAGCACCTCCATGGGAGAAAACCATAGTGGTGTGTTCTCATGAAGACTTGAACAAGCTCCTATAGTACAGTGGTGCCCTAGTAGGTAAGGAAGTGCACTGCCAACCCTAAGGCACATGGTTCTAATCCACTGACCACTTCTCTGAAGCAAATTAGGCAGTTTCGCTATGAGTCATTTCTGACTTCGTGGCACGGAGTGACCACCACCACCACGGAAGTGCAATACAAAAGGACGAGTGGTGATCAGTTCTGCTCCAACCCTGCACATCAGCTAATGTGATCCAGAGTTTTCACTGGCTGATTTTCTTTTGGAAATTGATCTCCAGGCCTTTCTCCCTAGCCTCTCTTAGTTAGTCAAACCTGGCTAGCATCATAGTGTTATGGCAAAGCCAGAGACCTGCTAAAATCTAAAAGCAATCTCAGAGACAAGAATGGGGTGAGCAAGCAAGAAAAATCCAAAACTAAGTACATCACTGTCAAGATAAGGCTGACTCACTGCTGATCCACCAGCGGGTTTTCATAACCTGTGAACCGTATGAGAGGAGGTCGCCCATCTTTCCCTGAGGAGCAGCTGGTGGAGTCGAACCACTAGCCTTTGGGTTGGCAGTACAACTCCCTAAGGATTAGGCCACCAATACCTGCATATAGGATGCAGGGATCTGGGCTTCCCCAAATCTGCCTCCTCATCTCAGAGGCTGCATGGACAGCAAATGGGAGTATGTCCCGGGTATTCTTGCCGGCTTGGAGTGGTCTGGTCAGCAGTCATGTCACAATGTGTTGTCCTGGTCTCATCAGTATTCCTGAGTGGTTAGAACTCTTCATGTGTTGGGGGAAACTTTCCGTCATCCTACTTGGGGGAAACACACTAAGATTAATGTCACTTGATTCTCCACCTCTGAAGGGAGTTGAAGTCCGAGTCATAAACTGCTGAAGAAACAGGAGAGCAAAGCCAAAGGGGGTCTCAGAAGAAGAACCTAAAGGTGTTTTAGCTCTTGAGAAAGCAAACAGTGTTCCCACCAGGTTAAGAGAAAATTATTTTTCTTAAACTCAAAATTTACTTGCCATTGAATCAGAGCTGAATTGTAGGTGGCCCTCCAGTGAGCTTTCTGAGACTATAAAATACACAGAAGATTTCCTTTCTTTCTCCCACAGAGCTGTTAGTGGATTCAGACTTGTCACCTTTAAGTAGCAGTGCAGCTGACTCTCTACAGACTGTATCACCAGAGCTCCATACTCAGCCTCAAACTCACTGCTGGCCAGTTGGCTCTGACTCTTGGTGACCCTCTGATGGGGATTCTGAGGCCGCAGCTTGTACTGGAAGGAGACTGCCCATCTTTGCTTGAATCTGCTGGTGAATTTGAACTGTGGGAGACTCTCCCCCTTTGGTTATATCTACAGACTGCATCACCAGCCTATCATTCTAGTGGGTTATAAAAGGTTCTTCTGTTAGTGCATTCATCCATTGCCCAAGTCTCCGCAGATATCTGGATGGTGGCTGCACGTGAGGTGCGTTGACCAGGAACCCAGTCCAGGTACTGCAGGTAAAACTCAGCACAGTGACAGCAAATGTGGAAGTCAGTGATTTGTACTAAGGCTGAAGTGTGCCAGGGTGAGAATTATTTGTCATTTTTGAAACTCTGTTGTTTCTTAAATGCACCACGTGGGGAATTTGGTTAAGTTGTTCACCATTCTGGAGCCAGAATGCCAACTCTGTGCCAAGCAGTGACCACACAAGAGAAGCCCAGTGTGGCTCGGTCAGTCAGGCGAGGCCATAGGCTACCAGGCCAGTTCTTGGGCAGTGGACCCGGGAGAGTGTGTCAAATACCACCACGTGTTCAGGGGTTTGTGTTTTAGGGAGGAATCACTGTGCCCTTCTTTCCCTCCTCTGAATGGACGCAAACCTATGAATTTTGGACCCATACTTGAGCATGTACACAGTTAACACCACACTGGGGTTCCTAAAAAAGAATGAGAACATCGGAGATGGAAGAGAGAGGTGAAAAAGGGGGAGACCTTCATTAAGATGACTGACGCAGTGGCTGAAACACAGGACCTCGGGTGAGCACAGCATGTGAGGACGGCGCGGGGGTCAGATGCCATGATACTGTACACGGGGGTCACAGCTGACTGGACCCCAGGCAAGCAGAGCATGTGAGGATGGCTTGGGGGCAGGAGCTGTGATACTATACACGGGGGTCATAGCTGACTGGACCTCAGGTGAGCAGAGCTTGCGAGGAGAGCTCAGTGGGCAGGTGCTATGACACCATACACGGGGGTCATAGCTGACTGGATCCCAGATGAGCAGAGCTTGTGAGGAAGGCTCAGGTAGGCAGGTGTAGTGATATTGTACATGGGGGTCATAGCTGACTGGACCCCAGGTGAGCAGAGCATGTGAGGATGGCTTACAGGGGGGGGGCTGGTGCCAGGATACTGTACATGGGGGTCATAGCTGACTGGACCCCAGGTGAGCAGAGCTTATGAGGACAGTTCGGATGGGCAGGTGCATTGGGGTTGTGCACGGGTTGATGGGAGTCATAGCTGACTGGATGGTACCCATCACTGCTGTTCAAGAAGGCCGGTGGGAAGGAGGTTTCTGAAGACTTAGACTGAACCCTGAAGGAGGGAGAGGGAGCAGCCCAGGTTCTGCAGTGGGTTACTCTGCACACAGTTATGGTGCTAATTGCTTTTAAAGGCTTAATGAACCCCTTTTGCTCATAAAGGGCATGGATGTCCTTCCTGCTGTGACGGGCCAAGTTGAAACAGTCCCTCTCATTCCCAGGGAGTAAGTTCCAACACTGGGGGGAGTCTCTCTCTTTCACACACGTGTGTGTGCCTGTGTGCCAAGCAGCGACCACACGAGAGAAGCCCAGTGTTGAGGCAGTGCTCGAGGTCTCCAGTGGGTTTGGGTTTAGGAATCTACATGAGTGCCCTCTTTGCTGACACCTTGGAAGCAAGGTGATTGGGAGCGTGGTATTTATGAATGGATACTTGTGGTCGCTGGCACCTTCTCAGAGAGCTCAGGCCCCATAGTGGGCCCTGGGGCTGCTCTGACCCCTGGACGTGGCTGCAGGAATGTCTTCCACACCCAGGCTCATGGCATGGGACACTTTCTCCTTGTCTGTTGAAAGACTGGGTCTGCAGGAGAGCAGGTGACTGTGGCCCCTTCACTGCCATGCTGTAAGGAATCCCAGGTGGCTGCTGGAGCGCAGAGAAGCCAGCCTGGTGAGAGCCCATGTGAGCATGGGGTACCATTGCCCCTGTGAACCTGGGGACACCATCAGTGGCTCAGCCCCATCTGACCACAAGAGAGTCCTAACTAAGCCCATGCACTGGGTCCCTCACCTATGTCACCTCTGTGACAGTGAGAGATTGTTTCAGTACTCGGGCCTATGGGGCCATGTGTCCTTCCAGTCAGCACCTTTCTGCAAAGGTCTAAAACAGTCGTTTAGGAAACCCTGGGGGTGGTTCTTCTCTGTCACATGCTCTCTATGTGTTTAAAGATTGTGTGTGTGTGTGTGTGTGTGTGTGTGTGTGTGTGTGAGAGAGAGAGAGAGAGAGAGAGAGAGAGATTGATTGATTCAAATCCACACAATCCTGCATTTATTTCCATTTATTTCCCTTGGGCCGGCTAACTATATTTTCTGTCTAGATACTAACTTTTAAAGAATAAAGAAAGTAGCAGCTCATCTCACCAGTTCTCTCTTCACTGAATTGTAATCTTATTCAGAGAAAAGAGGGACAGGTAACACTTTAATGATTTCAGCAGCCTCTTCTGTGGGGTCTTCATTTGCTCCATCTGCTGCATCACTACCTACTAACCCTCGCATTGATGTGGTGCTAGCAGGCAAGATTGTTTAGAGTGTCACAGCCACCCCCTTCTGAGTACCCCCTCCCCGCCCCATCGCTAGTTATGTGACCTTGAGTTGACTCTGACTCAGACAAGCCCTAGGTATTACAGAGGGACACACTGCTCGATCCTGTGACAACCGCATACTCACTGTGCTTGTGAGTCCCTTGTGGCCCTGACTGTGTCAGTCTATCCAATGAAGGTCTTCCTTTTTATCTCTGGTGACTTTGCCAAGCTTATGTCGTAACATGACTTCTGATACACTTTGTGTGACAAGTGCAGGGGAACTCACAAGTCTACTCATAGGCATCCTTCAAACAGTAGTTGAGAAATGAAATGACATCCTGCATCAGGCAAATCTGCTGTCAAGGACCTCTTTAAAATGCCAAAGAGCAAGGGTATCAGTTTAAAGACTAAGGTGTGCCTGATCCAAGCCATGGTATTTTCAATGACATGTCCAGAGTGGTGATGTCTTGGCATACTTGCTACTAAAGAGCACTCTGGATATACTTCTTTCAACACAGATGTGCCTGTGCTCGTGGCAGTCCATGGAGTATTTAATACTTTTTACCAGTACCATGAAGCAAAGGGAACAGTTATTTTTGGATCTTCCTTATCTCTTGTCCAGTTTCCAAGTGCATGTGAAAAAGTTGAAACCAGGAGCACCTTGGTTTTCTCCTTGCTCTTTAGCACTTTAAAGAGGTCCTTTGTAGCAGTTTGTTCGTCCAGTGTATGTCTTTTGATTTCCTGTCTGCTGCTAACCTGAGTGTTGATGGTGGAACCAAGTAAAGTGAAATCCTTGACAACCTCAGTCTTTTCTCTGTCTGTCTTGATGTTGTCGATTGGTCCAGTTGTACTTTTTGTTATTTTGAGATGTAATCCATGCTGAGTACTATAGTCTTTGCTTGTTATCAGTGTTCAAATCTTTGCTTTCAGCAAGGGAGATAGTGTCACTTGCACACCACAGGCTGTTAATGAGTCTTCCTCTAATCCTGATGCTGCCAGCCTCTTCATCTACTTCAGCTTCTCAGATAAATCCTGGGTTTACATGTATCGTTTAATTATTTAATCTCTCTCACTCTTTACCTTCCATCTTTGCCACCTTCTCTCTCCTCCTCGGCTCCTTGTACGTTTTCTCTCTTCCTTGTTTCTGCCATCTCCTCTCCCTTTCCTGTCAGTCGTTTTTCAAGTACGTAAGCACATTGGTTGATAGTACCGTTTTTCATGTACTTTCAATGACACGTGTTCTAATGAGATTGATCCTGTTTTCAGATATGTGAATATGTTTCTCTTACTATTGGCAAATGATAGCACACACCCATTCCATGTGGGGCTTTATCATTGATAAGCTGTGATAGATTCCTGGGAAACATTAGAGTGTCCTCTTCCATCTGTTTTATTAGTTTCCCAGCAGTAAACTTCTGTGTAATTGGCATTCCAACCTTTTCTACAAGACTAATAGATGCATATTGTAGAATTTCTAATAATATGAAGGTGTATGGGCATCAGCAAGGAGGAGTGGCATCCACTTCCATAATAGCTTGCCTCCGGAAACCCTATGAACCTGGAGAGAGGATGAAAGGCTCCCAAGCGTCGAGGACTCTCCTTCATAGGGTCGCTATGAGTCGCCTGCAACTCGACGGCACTTAACAACAACAACAACAACAACAAGTGGGCCTCAGTTTCTGCTTATGTAGTGCTCAGCACCTCTTAGAATCTTCTGGAAAGGATCTTCTCATCATGGGGACACAAGGTATATCCCATGAGAAAGGAGAATGTAGAGGTTATGGGACCTTCACCTTCTTTATACTTTTGTTTAGTTCTGGACAGAACTGGCAATAGCGAGGTGAGGTAAGCTTGTGCTGCCTTAATTCTTATTAAAGTGACTGCTCTCCTTAGGAGCCACTGGTCAGTTGTGGTCGTAGAGAGGGTGTCTGCAGAGCATCTCCATGGCTGTGGTTGTTAAGGGACCAGGTGGCCAGTTCTCTCCTCCCAGGGCTGGCCGGGAGCTCCAACTGTTGACCTTGTGGTTGGCAGCTGAGGGCTCAACTGCTGTTCAGAAACGGGACCCTCACAAACTCAGATTCACTGCCTTTGAGTCCATTTCAAACCAATAGCAAACCTCCTCTGGATTTCCAAGACTGTATATCAAAATAGAAGGAAACTGGCCGCCTTTCTCCCCAGGAGCAGGGTGGTTTTGAACTGATGACTTTCCGGTTAGCAACTCTCTAAGCTAGACCACCCGAAAACTCATTGCCGTTGCATCAGATTCAGCTCATAGCTGACCCTGTGTCTGGAGGCTGGAAACCCTATGGGAGGACATTGCCCATTGTTCTCCTGTGGGATTTGAAGCCTTGGAGGCATGCTGCCTTTGGGTGAAGCAGTACAGCTTCCTGTGAACCACGCCAGCAGAACTTCCTCAGTAAAGGACCCAGAGACCCATTTATCCTGCAGATTCTTGCTGAGACTGCTGTCTCTGAGCATTGGAGGGATCAGTGTTTAAATGCAGTTCACATTTTAGCATTGAAGCTTAGTTCTACTGACCTCTCCCCTTTTCTGCCTGGATTCCATCTATGTCTCTTCCACTGTGAGCCCTGACTTGACATTCATGGTTTGCAGCCAGGGTGTATGAGCGAGAAGTCATCTGCGCGACATTTCCAGGGAACCTTAGATGCCAGCGCCCCTTTTACGATGACGGAGGAGCCAGGGTGCACACAGGTAGGCAGAGCACACTCCCGCCTGGCCTTCCTGGGTACGGAGGGCCCTCTCAGGCCGCTGGGAGTGAGGGTTGATTAAGCTGGGACTTGAGCGACTCCCAACCCCGAATGTGTGAAATCAAAAGTCGTTCAGTCTAATTAGATCATCTTCAGAGCACCTGCCCCTTACGGCCTTGTCTTTTCTTTTTTTAAACCTTAGAAATGAATCTCTAGAAGCGTGGGGATGGGTTTTTTCTTCTGTTGAGATTTAGTGCTCCCCAAGGTGGAAATGCGAAAGAACTAGTGCGCTCGAACAGTTTGGTTATGAAGCTGTCGAGACTTTGAAAGTTGTATGTGTAGATGTTTCCGTGTGTCTTTGCAGACACATATATCACGTGTGCTAAGGGTCAGAGGGACCATCTCTTCCTGTGTGATTTACTGCCTCTGAAGGCTCCCTGAAGGCTCAGCTGTGAGTCAGTCCATCTCGGCAGTTAGCTCGACGCTGTCCTCCTTTCCTACACTGAGTCTGACTGGATTCCATGGTGCTGGGTTTGGTTTGGGATTGTGTTCCTTTCTTTTCTGTTGCTTTCTAAGAACATTTTTTTATATTGAGACATAATCATTCAACAAACAGGTCCCTTTTTGTTGTTGTTTTGTTTCAGAGCCACTTCTGTGTTAAACTTTCTGTTCAACTCAGGGTTTTTGGGGCCCAGATTGAAATATAAATGACTCACTCACTCATCGCATCTCTGAACCTGCTCAAAGCTGACCCTCCAGTGGCCTTTCAGAGGCTGTAAATTGTACAAGAGGAGAATGCCCATCTTTCTGCATTGGAGCAGTGGGTGGATTCAAACCACCCACCTTGGTGTTGGCAGCACAACTCCTAGACCACCAAAGCCCCTGAAATGTGAGTTAAGGAGGAAAGAGACACCCTCCCCTAGGGGTGGATGGTGCTGTATTTGCGTAGATCCAGTACAGATCCAGTTCTGAGGGGTGGCCTCCACCTCTCCATGGGATGGAATTGTGAATTCACGCAAATCGCATCTGGACAATATTTGCAACATCTCTCCTCAGACTTTAGGGAAGAAGGCGAAGGGACGGGCTTTATATTTTCAGAGGAAACCTGGAGGCAGTCTTATTGACTTATTTCCCCCCTCCGATGAGTGATTTAAAGCAATGCTATCGACATCTTAACGTTAATAGTCACTCGCCCATGGCTTTTAATCCTGATTTATAACCGCTGTTGAGGACTGGGGATCCACTGTAGCAATTTCTATAATGGGGAGAGTGACTTCTCCTGGAAAGCGTGTTGAATGATCCAATTTTATGGGTTCATAAAAATGTCAAGGGTTAACGTCTTTGTTTGGGGGACAGCTGTTTAGTTCCAAGTCTGGGCTATTGTTTATTTTATTTTTGTCTGAAGACAGAGAGAAAGGGAGGGAGAGAAAATGAATAGATGCTTTGGATTACGTTTTGCATGTAATTGTATACGACAGATGTATTAAATTAGCCTTACCAGGGCGTCTGGAGCGCTGCCTCCAAACTGTAAATTTCCATGACTTTTCTATTTGCAGGCTCTATGAAACCATGCCATGTATATTTCATGACCGCCAAGGACCCTGGCCATCGCAGCGCTAACACCATATCGTAGCCCATTCTTTTTGAGTGGACTTGGGCACACGGTCAGGCAATAAATGGTTCACATTTGTGTTTTAGGTTAAAAAGATTAACAGCAAATCAGAAATGGCATATGCGTTTTGTTTTGTGGAAGGTCCCCGTTAGTAAGGCCTGAGTGAGTTCAGAGTAGGAATCTATTTCTTCTCCCCCTTCTGCCTTCCGCTGAAACATAAGTTCCTCCCACTCACTGAACTCGCCTCATTGAGGCAAACAACACACAGGTGATATTTTTGATTCTGATTCTACTATAGACTCTTTAGGAGGGAGGCATCTGGTGTGTCAGCCTCGCCAAGTCAGTGGGCCCATCAGTGCATGTGCACTTTGTACTAACATCCCCCTACTTCAGACATGACAAAGGTGATGCTGGGCTTAATGCACACAGCTACTAACTGGAAGGTCAGCGGTTCAAACCCACCAGTCGCTCTGAGGGAGGAAGATGAGGCACTCTGCTTCTGCAAAGATTCACAGCCTTGGAATCCCTGTGGGCAGTTCCCTTCTGTCCTGTAAGTCACTCTGAGTCAGAGTCAGTTCGGTGCTGGTTTGATGGTAGTGGGTTTGGTTTTGGAAATGACACTCCTATCTGAGTGTAGTTTGATTATTTGTAGGTTTAACCAACTAACATCGAGTCAGTTCCGACTCCTAGCCACCCTGTAAGACAGGCTGTAACTGCCCTGTGGGATGCTGTGAATCTTCATGGATGCAGATTGTTTCACCTTTATTCTTGGAGTGGCTGGTAGATTTGAACCACTGAACTTTGGGTTAGTGGCTAATCGCTTAACCATCATACCAGCAGACTCCTTAAACCAAAAAACCCAGCCCACTGCCATCTAGCCTACTCATAGTTCCTACCCACAGCCTGAAGGACAGGGTAGAATTGCCCAGAGAGGTTCCAAGACTGCAATCATTAGGGAAGCAGGCTGCCCCATGGTGCTCGCATGGAGTGGCTGGGGTTTCAAACCACTGACTTTTCTCTTATTATCCCAAATGTGCTGCCAGGGCAGTTATTTCCAATGAAAAAGTTGTGTGTTTGAGTACAAAGTCTTTCGGGGAATCTCAAACTAGAAAACTGTCAGCAAGCATTTGCTTTTCTCTCTCCTCTTTCTCTCTGTCTCTCCCTCCCTTCCCCCTCATATAGCTGACAGTGTTTGTAAGAAAAAGAAAAAACAATTATTAGATTACTAGATTCAGGCATTGATTAGATTTAGGCAGTGTGTCTGTCATGGCATGACTTTTCTTTCACACCCAGATATGTATGTGTATCTACATATTCATGTATGTATGTATGAGTGTGTGCATGTTTGTGTATAAGTGGTGTCTCTGTGTGGCAAGCGTGTGTGTGTATGTGCGCGCGCGCGCGCACGTGCGCACGTGCGCACGTGTGTCCCATCTCCTGTCTTGCAAGGAGTGTCTCACTCTCATCACTTTCCCCCTCAGGTTAAGAATGCATTCGCCCCCTTTCATCCGCTTTCTCTTCTTTGCTTTACAAAAATTGCTATCAATTAGGAGGATAGATTTGTTAATGGCTGCCTTAATTAGTCTGTTAATAGATATAGCTACAAAGTAATTTTTTCCAAGCTGCCAGGGTCTTTAAGTTTGTCTGGATGGGAGTGTAATGACTGCGGCTCGGCCGACTGCTCGGAAGTGGTTTTACCGCAGTGATTCATCTTGTTTCATGGGCCGGGGGGTGGGTAGGAGGGGACCCTTTCCTCAGGTTTTAATGATTCATGGAAGTGTTTATTTTGTGTGCAGAGGAGGAAAACAGTTCCATTATGCTGTTACCTGAGCTCAGTGGTCACTTGATGGAGAGCTGAAGTGTCCGTCCTCACGTTCCTGAAGGGCAGAAATGCACACTTGCATGGGGACTACTGCACCTGGACAATTAGTGAATCAGTGTGCACACAGCACACACAGGTACATATATACACACACACGACACACACCCAAGCATAGACACACGTGCACAACATAGGCAAACAACACACAAGCATGCACACACATACACATGCAAACACCACACATGTACACAGAAATATAGACACATACATATGGACATCACACATACACACATAAACACATGTGCATTTTCATGTTTCAGAAATGCACAGAGGACTGCCACCCTCACAATCAGTGCACACATCCCTCACATGCAACACACATGATGCATATCCATGCATGCACACAACATATGCATCTTTGTTTTCAGAAATACACGGTGTAATGTCACACTCTTAAGTCAGCTTGCACAACACACACCCCTACAATACATTCAAAACACTTGTGTACACGTAAACACACACATACATTCACGCACAACATATGTATACAAAAACACACACAACCCACACTTTAGCACACTTTTCCTCCTGTCTGGAGACACAACAACTCATTGAACTGTAAGAATCTCTTAGTTAGCAACCAGCGATTCTGCTGATAGGATGTAACAATGTATGGTTCTCAGACTGAGTGCATGAAGCATGGTCTCCAGCCTTCTCCCAAAGGCCCAAAGTCACAATGTTTCAGTCCCAGATGCCTATAGTGTTAGGGAGGGCATGTATATCAGGAAGTTAAGACAGAGGTAAAATGTAAAGGTAAAATGTAACATACATGTGTGTACACATAGGTGTGCATGTTGCTTAGACATGATGCTGGGGAAGGGAAGGGGAGAGGTCTGAAGAAGAGGGACAAAATGGGCCAGTACAGTGACCACGGCAGTGGACTTGAGCATGATGAGATCACGCGGAGGGTGTGGGATACAGGCAGTCCTCTGATCTGCTTGCACAGAAACACAGGGAACACAAGGTGTTGCTCTCTGTGTAATGTAGGAGCGACTCTTGTTTAGAACCCACCTTCCTTAGGCAAGAGCTCTCTTCCTCATGGTGCGGTGGTTGGGTGCTTGCTCCCTAACGAGAAGGTCAGAAGTTTGAGTCCACCAGCTGCTCTAAAGGAGAAAGATACAGTGGTTTGCTATCTGAACGATTTACAGTCTTGGAATCCTTACTGAGCAATTCTCCTCAGTCCTGTGGAGGCAGAAGTTTTTACATTCGACTTGACAGCAGTGGGGTTGATTCTTTGGTTGGATCTTGCTGGGTGAGCTCTGGTGGTGCACTGGTTTAGTGCTGGGCTGCTAATTGGAAGGTTGATGGTTTGAGCCTAACTGCTGCCCCACAAGAGGAAGATGCAGCAGTCTGCTTCTGTCAGGCTTTCAGCCTCAGAAACCCTATCAGGCCATTCTGCTTCCGGCAGGGTCACCTGGGTTGGGTTTGGGTTTAACTTGGTAACAAGGACACCCCGATGTCTGAACACGGCTGTAAGCCCAGGATGTGCGCTTGGGCTGCCCCACACGTTAGCAGAACGTGGTTCCTTTTCTCCTGCTCTCTTTACTTCTTTTTCTCTGATGTCCGTTTACCACCCCCATCGCTCCCAGACTGAAGAGCAACAAGTTCTGTTCGTTATACTTGGAGTTTCTACCAATAAACGGCCCAGCAGGAGAACTGGGCAAGGGGAACCTGCAGCCCTCACCAGACAAGGTCACACCCAAATGATTGTACATGGCTGTGCCTCTGCAGGCTGGGTTCTTCAGGCAGACCCCGGGAGACCCCTTCCACCTCCACCCCTGATGCAAGATCAGCTCATCCTGCAGAGCCCACAGGTTCAGAACTCTCACCTTGCCTGGGGACCCCTGGGCATGCCAGCTACTCCTGAACCAGGATGGATATCAGAATCTTGTGGACATCCTCTAGGTATCATGTAGTATTAAAAAAAGAAAGCCCTCTTGTTTTAGGCACTGAGATATTTGAGAAGAGCAACTCATTTATTTCATTGAGAAGTGTTTCTTTTAGGTGCAGATGGGATGATTAAATATGTTATTCAAGGAGTGGGGGAAATCCACCCTCACTGTTGTCCAGTAGGAGAAAGGAAGACCAAAAAGAAGTCAATGCCTTTAAATGGTGGTGTTGAAGAACAATATTGAATCCATTGTGGGCTGCCAGAAGAATGAACAAATCCATCTAAGAATAAGCCAGCCAGAATGCTCATTGGAAAGAAGGACGGAGAGACTTCATGCGATGGACTCTGAACATGCTACCAGGAGCGATATCATGCTCGGTTAATTGAGAGGGTCAGACAAAAAAGAGGAAGACTCTTAGCAAGATGGGCTGAGCCAATGGCCAGAACTGTGAATGTGAAGATGGTGCAGCACTGAGCAGGGTTTTGTCATCTTGTGTGTAGAGTCTCGATGGGTTGGGACAGACTGGAGGGCACCTGGCATCAACAGCATAATATTCTGCGGTGTGTGCAGGTCACATTGTGTGGAACCATCATCTGTGTTTGGGCTTATCTGTTATTTGGACTTTAGTGAAAAGTGCTGCAGTAAACACAGGTTCTGTCTGCATTCCCACCCCCACTTCTGGGTGTACACTAACTGTATGAAATGGTAGTTTGTTGCTATCGAGTTGCCTCTTACTGACCTTAACCCTCTGTTGGATTTCTGAGCTGTGAATCTTTATAGGAGGAAACTGCCTGTGCCTCTCCTGAGGAGAAGGTCCACCAGAGACATAAAACAATTATAAAAAAAGAAATATCCTTTGGTTGAGGTGAAGGACTAACAGAAGATAGAAAAGGAACAAAGTTTGTGCTTGTGTGTGTGTCATTTACACTTGATCTTCTTAAAAACACCACTGTCACCAATGAGACAATGTCATGTAAAATGGGAACATAAGGAATTTTCCCTGGGGTTTGTTGGTGCCGAGTTGAATGACCCTGTAGAACAACCCTGACCCAAGTATAATGTCAGCTCCAGTGTGAGCACCTTCGGGATCAAATCCTGAGAACTGTAAGAGCCAGTTAGGATTTGTAAGTGGTCCGGACATGCTGGAGGCAGTACATCAGGGAGGTTTCCTGACAACATCCGATTACAGCAGGAAACACACAGGTGTGTTAGAAAGCGGCTGCTTCTGAGAGGAATGGAGAAGGATGGAGGATGGAGGGATGGAGAAGGCTGAAGGATGGAGACTCCTTGGCAGCTGGAGGGGCAGTATCACAGTTGTTGCACCTGATAGGCCTCCTCAGAAGGAAGCTGAGGTGTGACAGCTCCATAAAGGAGGCATCGCATCCCTGAGCGTGACAGATTTTGGGACAGTATCTCGGCCATCCTCTAACTATATCTGTAGGGAATGGAACTGCCCTGCCGCCTGCCTCCCCTCTTCTCCTTCCCCTGCTCAGCCTCTCTTCCCTCCCCTCCCAGTGTCAAAGCGGTCCTAGTCCTCACACTGCTTCTTACAGGGGGAAGCTGGAGGTAGTGGTGGACACAGAGGCCTGGAGGTCTCCTAGAGGCCTCAGAGGATTTCCCTTTAAAACTAAATTGACATATCCAGGTCTCAATGAGAGGAGAGAAAGGCCTGGATTCCTGATATGAGGGCGTCTCACCCTAATAACTGAACTAAAGTGGGACATCCTCCATTGCTAGCATCTCTGTTCCTTTCTCTCCTCCTCCCTCCCCTTCCCTTGCTCCCTCCCTCCCTCCCTCCCTCCTTCTGCCCTCTTTTATCCCTCTCGCTTCCCCCTCTTTCCATCTTTCCTTCTTCTCTTTCTTCAACTGTCCCCTCTCCATCCTTGGTTATCCCTCCCATTCTGCCTTCCTTCCTTCCTACCCTGTCTCCCTCCCAGTCCCTTCTTCCTCCCTCTCTCCTTTCATTTCTTCCCTCTTCCCGCCTTCCTTCCCTCCCATCTTGCCTTCCCTCCCTCCTTTTTCTCCTGTTAGCACAGAGGCAGAATGAAGACCTTTGGGTAGCCATCCAAGCATGCCTGCCACAAATAACAAGGCAGATTTTTTGAGCATTTCGCAGTGTGCCAACATAATAGGTGATGATTGTGATATTGGGGAAGGAAGACAGCTGTGAATACTAATAGATTTTCCGAGGCTTGTCTGTGTGGAAAAATTAGAATTGTTAACATTATTTATAAAGATAATAATTATATAATTTCTAAATTTACAGAAATAGTTTGGCTTAATGATTTCCAAATGTGAGCAATATAACGTTAGGCAGCTTTTATTAATTCCATTTATGTACTGAGAAGCAAAAAACAGAGAGGCCTGAATCTTAAGTATGCCCAAGGAGTAAGTTGAATAAAACTTCTTGTGCCCTCTGAACTGGATTTCTGAGCCTTAGCGAAGAGGGAAGATCATCTCACAGAACCTCTGCTGCTCATTTCTGCTTTCCAGGCCCCCCACCCACTTTGCTTTTATTTGGATACTGTGGGCACCTTTGCATGTAATTTGCATACAATCAGTTGCATTGCAGTAAGAGAAAATAGTTATTAATGTGCCAGCTCCAAACTTGGGTGAACAGAAGCTTTCATTTACAGTCTGTCTTTAGGGCACACTTCATTTCACTTTGAATAAATTATCATACATTTATCATTAGTTAGCAAGTTATTAACATTAATATAAACAAATATGGGGCACATTTCTTGAGGAAGATTACGTTTTTAATCACTTAGTAGTTGTAGCAGGCGGCTTATACATATTTTATTTTTTAATGGCTGTGTTTCTCTGTTTCTATCCTCACATGAAAAGCATAATTCTGAGTACTTTGCATCTGTTAGCTCAGAAGCCACTTAATTGAGGTTGGAGGGAGTTAAAAATTAACTTTTCTTTTTCACTGACAAATAAGGTCTTCTTTAAACACCTTATTAAAAAAAAAGGGGGGGGGGACCCATTATAGGCTTGGTATAATGCATCTGTTAAGGGCTTCTTGGTCTCCTGCAAGACAGGTTTTAAGCTTGAGTGTAGAAGGCTGCACAGTGCAATGGACTTGAGGGGAGGGATTGCATAGCAATGAAGAGTCTTTTACTTATCAAGGAAAAAAGTTAATTGGGGGGTGGGGGACAGGGAGAAAAGTGCAGCAATGAATGACTTAAAACCCTGAGTCTCTGTAAACTTTCATTAAAACTAATAATAAACAACAACAACAACAAAAACCCTGGAGCATAGTGGGAAGTCCAAGTAAATAGCTGGGCAGGTTCAGCTTCTTTGGAGGCTAGAACATGGAAAGAACATGGATTTCAAGAACTCATAACCAGCCAGTAGAGCGACTGTCCTGGAGTCGGGCTGGTAAACCAAGTGGAGGAGATGGCATTAATGAGCGCTCTGTGAAACCTTCTCTTTGTTGAGATGAGAAGGTGGCAGAGGAGTCAACCAGCGTTGGTCCAGCTGTTTCCTGTCCAGCACTCTTGTGTTCTCAGGCACTTCTGAGGGGTCCTGGTGAAGCAGTGGGTGAAGCTCACTTGTCTGACAGCTGTGGAGTCAGCAGTCTGAATCTACCAGCCGTTCCACGGGGGAAAGACAAGGTGGTCTCCTCCTAGATAGGCCCCTCCTCTAAAGGTCTGTAGCCTGGGGAACCAGAGGGAGGGTCTTTCTTGTCATAATGCCTCTGTGTTCTCTCGAGGAAGGACACTCAACGGACTGTGCCACTAGGGCTCCTAAACAAACAGAAGCACTCCTCTGTTACTGTGACTGATACTTACTGCTTTGGGATATCAAATCACCCTCTGTACCACCAAAGTTGAACCTATGGTGTCCGTGAGAACGTTTTCCTATTTCAATATTTTACACACTTCACCACGGTTTCAGAGGAGAACTGTTAGTCAGGCGGGCTTCTAATTCTGCATTTCAGCTTGAGCTCGAATTCATTTTCTCAGCAGCTGAGAAGAGGAATCTTCAAACCGCCTTGGACGCTCTCATTTCTCTCACAAGTAGGTCACGGAAGAGTTGGGCTTTCCCTTTGTGTGCCTCCCTCCCTTGTGAGTGGCCGGCAGTGAAGGTGCTCTCTGTTGCATTCCTGTTTCTCCACCACAAGTGACAAGGACCTCTCCCTGTCCCTGTCTCCATCTCTGACTCTCACTCTTCTGCTCTACTCCTTCCCTATGACCAGACCACACTTCCTCCCATGTCCTCTGTCCATGCCGTCCACTCCTCTCATTTCATGCTTGCATTCGTTATGTACCAGGATGGTGTGGGATGCACGAATGCTTCTTCCAGACACTGGCCTATCAGATCACCTAAATGCTCTGTGCCTCAGTGGAATCCGTCTGTAAAATGGGAGCATTTTACAGTAGTTGTTACTGTAGATTGAGTGAGCGAGCCAATGAAAAGCATATTCTTGTGTCAAGGCCTCAGTGAAAGTTGTATGTTTTAATGAGACCAGGGGAATATGAAATTTATTAATAACTTAAGACTTAACATTTAATACTTCACATACACAGACACTCATTCTCCTAACACTTTTATTTTGTTGTTGTTGTTGTTGAGTGACACTGATTGATGGAGACCCATAACAACCCTATATAACAGGACAGACCTCCTTCACAGGCTTTTCCAGGCTGTGACTGTATGGAGTCAGATCAGCCGGCCTTTCTTTGATAGAGCTGAGAAGTAAATTCAACTTGCCCAACTTAGAGTTAGTAGTTAAGTGTACTTCACTGTTGCATTATGAGTTCATGTTACTTTACAGAGAAGAAAAACCAAAACAAGAAAACCCCAAACAAACCCATTGCTGCCCAGTCATTTCTCACTCAGAGCAGCTCAGTAGGACAGAGGAGAGGTGCTTCAGGATTTCCCAGACTCTAATCTTTACTAAGGGAGCATTGGTTGTTTAATGGTAAGGAGTTGTGCTGGCATCCCAAAGGCACACTGTTCGAATCCACCAGCTGCTCCACGGGAGAAAGATGAGCAGTCTCCTCCTCTGTGGTTTACAGACTCTGAAAACCCACTGGAGGGTCAGGTATGGGTTGATTCTGATTCGATGGTATATAACAACAATCTTACTAAGTGGACAACTTAATTCTACCCCTCTACAGAGTGGCTTGTGGATTCAAACCACCAAAATATCAGTTACTATTCCAATGTTTAGCCCACTACACCATCCAAACTCCTAAGAAACATATACCTAACCCACTGCCATCCAGTGGATTCCAACTCATAGGAACTCTACTGGACACAGTTGAACAGCCCATAGGATTTTCAGAAGAATTTAAGTGTCATTGTTGTATTCGTGCTACTAATGGAAAGGTCAGCAGTTCAAATTCACCAACTACAATGTGGAAGATACTTGGATCATCTTCTCCTGTTTACCACCTCAGATGCCCAGTAGAGGACCACTGTGAGTAGGAATCTACTCAAAGATAGAAAGGCTTTTGCTGTTGTTTGAATGTACTTTTTGTTGTTTTGGTTTGTTTTCAGTATTACTGAAGCAGCTGGGGTTCAAACAGCTGACCTTTTGATTAGTAGCCGGGCCTTTAACTGTTGCTATTGCTCCCGAGTCCAAATCCACCCTCAGTGAAAAATGAACCACCAAACCCAACCTGGCGCTGTGAGTCAGTTCTGTCCCATAGCATTTGCTAGGCTGTAAATCCTCACAGCAGGAGACTGCCTCAGCTTTCTCCCCTGGAGCTGCTGGATTTGAACCGATGATCATCTGTGGTTACTTCCAGAGATCCTTAGTGTAAAATGGACATGCTGAATCTTTGGGAAGTGAGGTGTGATATTAGTGTGTGGGGTGGAGCCAGGGATCTGAGCCCAGGTCCACTTGGGGCCTGGTCACCGACTCCCAGGATCTTTCCTGCCGTCACAGTCACCCGACACACCATGCCCTCCTGCTCCAGGGCCCATACACATGTTCCTCAAAAAGTAGCTTGTGGAGTAAAAAGGTGGCATAACAGCCTGAACGTTGGGGACTCTGGAGCATCTCCATGGCTCCCTTAGTGACTCCTCTGGTCTAGACTGCTCAAATGGCTTTGGGCTCAATATGGTGGGGACACCATGGCATCTGGGGTGCTCTAATGGCCTAGTGGTAAGGAGCTGCGCTGCCAACCCGAGGGCATGTGATTAAAATCCACCAGCTGCTCTGCAGGAGAAGGAAGGGCAATCTCTACCCAAACAATTTACTGCTTTTGAAAACCTGCTTGAAGGCCAGCTGTGGGCCCCAGCAGACTCCTCCCACCCAGGAGTCCCAGTGGGGCAGGCGCCTCTGGTGCGCATGCTCCTTGTAGAGCCCGCCCCTTCCGCCCTGGGACCGGAAGCGGAGGCCCTGCGTTGCTCGGGCAGGTGTGATGTGAGGTGCAAGTTCTGGAATTTTCTGGCGGCATTTTTTTTCCAGCCCCAGATGCACCTGGGCTTTTCCAGAGTGTCGCAAGACCGGAGTTTACGGTAAATAGTCTTTCCTCCTCAGTTTCAGCACGCGAGGTTGTGTCGTCAGCTTAATGCAGCTTGTTAGTTATAGTCTTCCTCCAATCCTGATGCCACATTCCTCCTCATAGAGCCCAGCCTCCCAGATGATTATCAAGCTAATTAATAAGCTGCATTATACCTTTTCAATCTATATGCGAAACGCCACGCTTCTCCTCATAGAGCCCTGCCTCCCGGATAATCTGTTCTACATACGTTGAAAAGGTATGGAGACAGGACACATCCCTGACGTACACTCTTCCCTATTTTGAACCATGCAGTGTTGCCCTGCTCTGTTCTGACGACTGCCTCTTGGTCCAAGTATAGGTTTCGCATTAGCAGGATTAAATGTTCTGGGATTCCCATTGTTCTCAGAGTCAGCCACAGTTTGTTATGATCCACACAGTCAAATGCCTTTGCATAGTCAATGAAACACAGATAGACATTCCTCTGGTATTCCCTGCTTTCAGCCAAGATCCACCTGATATTAGCTATAAAATCCCTAGGACCCTGACCGTCCTTAGAGAGGGACATCATGCTTGGGAGGGTGGAGGGACGGCGCAGGAGAGGAAGACCCTCTATGAGATGGATTGATTCAGTGACTGGGGTAATCGGGATGGGAGTGTCAGAGGCTGTGAGATTGGCACAGGACAGAGCAGAGTTTAGGGCTGTTGTACACAGGGTCGCTATGAGTCGCAACTGACTCGACCGTAATTAACAACAACGACCCCCACCACCATGACCTCTTCTAAACCCAGCCTGCATTTCTGGCATTTCCCTGTTGATTCACTATTCCATTCGTTTTAGGATAATCTTCAGCTGACTCTTGCTTGCATGTGGTATCAGCGATACTGCTTGATAATGTCTGCATTCTGTCGGGTCACCTTTCTTTAGAATGGGAACTAATAGTAAGTAATCTCTTCCAGTCAGTTGGCCAGGTGGTTGTCCTCCAGATTTCTTGGCACAGAACCAGACGCTACAACACCAGCCATGCAATACAACTCTTGTTATGCTCATGGTTGGTTTCCACTACCTTGTATGATTTTCAAAGTTGTAATCTTTATAGAAGCAGACTGCTTCATCCCCCTCCTGAGTCTGAACTCCTGACCTTTTGACTAGCATTCAAGCACTTAATCCCTTTCTGCCTCAATGGGAGTCCCAAATACATTTGACCATGGAATATTTTTGGTCTTGAATATATAAAACCACAGGCAGAAAAGAGCCACCTTAATTTGAACACCTGAATGGAGAATTGTTACCTCTTTGGGGTTGGTCAGTGAGGATGACTGATGAGCCAGACCTGCTTCTGCAGCTTCTGCAAGTTCTGCAAACACAACTTGTTTCCTAGAGGACAGGAAGACTGGCCGTTTGGCTGCAGAAAGTCCTCATGCAGGGTGGACACTTAGTGGCTTTGCAATAAATGTTAAGTGAAACAGTATAATGATAAAGGGTAGATTTTCCATCAGGAATATTAATTGCAACCCTTGCGTATTTGTAAGGTATGAACTTAGGATAGCTCCAATTACATACAATGTTGTACCAATTTTATCCATCCTTTTGCAGTCGTAAACAGTTTTTCCTATGATCCATTTCTATTCTTATTAATGTCAGCTAGTTATTAAACTGACTCCTGTCTAATTAGCAAGCACTATTCTTGGATAAAATTGGATGACTCTGTCATAAGCGCTGACTCATTATTTGAGAAGGAAAATATGGTATCTATTTATGTTCCTGTTTGTGATTATATTCCAGAATTTTTATCTTCAATAAAACTATCTCAGTATCTTAGAAATAATCGTTCACGCATGAGAACATCATCTGCTTTCGTTTCAGCAAATGCTGTAATCAGAGGCCTCACATCCACAAGAGAACATAAGCTATAGAATAGAGTGTCTCTGAATGAGGCCAAAGTAAGCTTTCTCACACTTGTTTCAGAAATAATCTTTGCCACAAAACTTGTGAAGACTTTAGATTGCAAAACAAATATTTCTCCCATTTCATCTTAATTTTTATTTTCATCATCTTTATCTTCTTCTTACACAGAGAGATTTTTATCACTTTTATTCACCTTTCTCTATGTGTATGTTTTATTCTCACTCTGCTTTAATTAAGATGTAGTCTGTCTTGCTGCAAACATAATGGAAAGGTGAGACTATTTGAAATACATTTGACATCAAGATCAAAAGATTCATTAGCAAGCTGTGATAAGCAGATGACACGACCTTATTTACTGAAAGCAAACTGAACCTGGAGAAGTTTAGTCTTTAGCCTTCAATATGTATTACACTTCATAAAAGAAAAGAAAAAAACATTACAGAGGGATTATTAATTAACAGCACAATAAATGGGGAATAGATGGAAGGCGTCAGGGTTTTGTTTTTCCTTGGACTCACAGTCAGAGCCCATGGAAGCAGCAGTCAAGAAGTCAACTGAGGTATTTCATTGGACAAATCTACTAAAAAAGACCTCTTTAAAATGGTAAAGAGGAAAGGTGTCACTTTGAGGACTAAGGTGTGCCTGGCCTAAGTCGTGATACTTTTTGTCATCTCAGATTCATGAACTAATTGGGCAGTGAATAAAGATCAAAGAAGAATGAATGTTTTTGCATTGTGGTGTTGGTTTTAAAAAGTCCTGAAATCTACCAGGGCCTGCCAGGAGAATGAACAAATCTGTCTTAGAAGATATATGGCTACAATGTATCTAGGAGGCAAGGATGATGAGATTTAGTTTCACACACTTTGGGCATGTGATTAGGAGGAATCTTAAGAAGCTTAGGAAAAGTTTACACACAGAATGAAACATTTCTTTGATAGTTGCCAGCACATAAGGGAAGTATAGGGAGATAAGAGAAGAAAAGAAACAAAAGAATCCTTGAGTTAAAATACAAGCTGGGAGTGGAGGGTTCTGGAAGTCAGAGTTTGGGGGCCTGGGAGTGGAGGGAAGTGGCATGAAGACAGTTTTTCCACCTTTAGGTAGAGTTGTGGGCTGGGATTGGGCCATGGTTGTGGCCACAGAGATGCAGGGATGGGGCACCACCTGAGAATGGCAGGGAGTGACTGACTGATTATTTCGCTTACCCCGACTCATTATGTCACTTACCCCATCTGTCTCCCAAGCTGTGCCTGGGAGGTCTCCATCTTATGCTGTGCTTTGAATCCTGCTGTGTTCACTCAGCAATTTGTTCTAGATTCCTTTCCGTGGTGTTTTAATACAACGAAGAAATAAATCACTTTCTTAATAGCTGTATATTACTCCACTACACGTATTCCCCATCTTTACTTAAGAAATATCCTTAGATTAATTACTATACCCTTGTAGAGATCGTAAGATAATCATGCATTAAATATTCATGAAGCTGTTATCATGCTCCAAGGATAAAGACCTCAGGTGACACAGAGGCTGAGCACTTGAGCATTAACCAGAGGTTCACTGGGGAACCCACCAGGCACAGCACAAAGGAAGGATGTGGCTTCTGTAAAGATTTACAACTCTGGAAACATGTTGTCCTAAAAGGCTGCTGTGGGTTGGAATTGACTTGGCAACAATGAGTTTGATTTTTTGAGTAATTCCTAGAAAGTCTTCAATCTTAGGAAAATTTTATTCTCTTTTGCTTATTGGTTTGGATAAAAGTTGATGAAAAATTTATTTTCTTCAGTAATTTGTACATGTTTCGTTTCATCACATTAGCTGCAGTCCTC
The DNA here is from genome assembly GCF_000299155.1 of Elephantulus edwardii. NCBI lineage: Eukaryota > Metazoa > Chordata > Mammalia > Macroscelidea > Macroscelididae > Elephantulus > Elephantulus edwardii. The sequence continues at coordinate 375,077 of NW_006399898.1, forward strand.
TCAGTCTTAAACAGCTCTTTTTCTATGTGTGTCCACTCTTTCCTGCCCCTTCCTGCTTTCTGAGATTTGCCTTATAGCATATGGTGCCCTCTGAGTCACCTATGGTTGACAGTTTTGAGGCGCACGTTCCCTGTGGATGTCATCTCTCATCTTCTAGACCTGTGTCTTGATTGGCTGGCTCAGTTCCAGGCTTGAAAGGTGACTAAGGGTCACATGCAGAGGTTTTGCATGTGCCTAATTGAATGTTCTGGGATTCCCATGCTTTTCAATCTTAACCATAATTTATTATGGTCTAGACAACAGAATCAAAGAGCTTTCTTTACTCAATAAAATACAAGTAAATATCTTTCTGATATTTCTCTGCTTTCAGCCAAGATCCATTTGACATCAGCGATATTATCCCTGGTTCCATGGCCCCTCCGGAGTCCAACTTGAATTTCTAACAGTTCTCTATCAATGTACTCTTATAGATGCTTTTGAAAAATAAAAAGCAGTATTTTGTTTGCATGTTGTATACATGCTGTTTTTGGTTAATTTCCAGTCTCTTGGATCACTCTCCATAGGAATAGGAACAAATACGGATTTCCTTCAGTCAGTTGATCACGTAGCTATCTTCCAGCTTTCTTAACACAGCCTGGTAAACATTTCCTCAGTTGCATCTGTTTCCTGAAATACCTCAATCAGTATTTAAATGTTTTGGGGTGTTTTGTTTGTGTTTTTTTTTTCTGTGCCTTTGGGAAACTCGGGACCTTTTCCCTCAGTGCTGTTAGTTCTTAACCTTATACTGGGTTCACACATTCAACCTTGTTGGTAGCCGTCAAGTGCTTAACCTTTCTAATCCATCTGCCACCCCCTACACCCAAAGTTAAAGATCACACACAACAGAACAAAAAGCAAAGCTACTGCTGCCCAGTCAGTTCAGTTTCATGGCCACCTTCCATTGGTTTCTGAGGCTTTTATCTATGTAGGAGGAGATTACCCATCTTTTCCTGGAGCAGGACCTGCTTGATTTGAATTGCTGATCTTGGAGCTGTCCCACATGTAGTAACATACTGTTCCACCAGGGCTCTTTTTAATTTTTCTCTTGGTTCCTTTCATCCTCTGAGACCCCTAGTGCAGTGTTGAGGATCAGAGGTGATAAAGCCATCTACCTAATTAAAGTGTGAGTAATCGTTCACTGTTAAAGTCAGTTGTGTTTAATTTTAAATTTCATGAGAGTCTTTATGCATCAGAAAGCTGGATAATGACAAAGGATGATAAAAGAAGAATTGATGTCTTTGAGTTGAGGTGCTGGAGAAGAGTTTTGAACATCCATGGACTGCCAACACAAAAAATGTCTGTCTTGGAGAGGGTGAAACTAACTTTCTTCTTGGAGGCTAGGATTTTGAAGCTCCATCGCACATACTTTGGCACATGGCCAGGAGAGATGGGTCCTTGGAGAATGACATCATGCTCGGAAGGGCGGAGGGACAGTGCAGGAGAGGAAGACCCCAGATGAGACGGATTGATAGAGTAACTAGGGCAATGGGAGCAGGTGTGTTGGAGTCAGTGAGTGGCTTAGGACAGTGGAGGCTTCAGAGCTGTTGGACTTAGGGTCACTGTGAGTTGCAGGCAACTTGACATCACATAACAACAACAACTTTTAATCAGATTGAGAGAATTGCTTGCTTTTGATTTGCTGCATCCTTCCTCCTAAATACGAACAATTTTTCATAGGGGTAGTTCCTATTTGGTAGCTTTATAATTTTTTAAGACATTTATTTTTCCATCTCATTCCTCTCTTGTGCAGAGCACGTTTCATCATTGTGCAGTATCCTGGGAGCATTCCTTTCTCCAGATTTCCAAATTTATTAACCTAAGGCTGGATACCAAACAAAAGGAGCAATAACAAAAACCTACTGTTAAGTTGATTCTAATTCACAGTGACCCTCAGTTGGGTTTCTGAGATTGTGAATCTTGATGGGAGGAAATGGCCTCTTTTTCTACCTTAGATTAGCTGCTTTATTTGAACCTCTGAACTACTGGTTAACAGCCCAGTATGTAATACATCACACCACCAGCATTCTTTAGGGCCGTAGAGAGTACTGGAATTCTTTACGTTTTCTGAGCATTTGTGTTTCCTTGCCCTCTTTTATTCCCAATTTTTGTCCTTTATTTTTGTTGCTCTAATCTCCAAGGTTAGGTATACCACTGACTTTTAAAATTACTAGCCTTTTAAAATAGCTCTGTTTCTGCCATTTCCCCCAGAACCTTCAGTCTGTTTTGTAGCTGCATTACATGGAAGTCAATATCTTTACAAGAACAGAGACTTTGATAACACTGATTATATGTTCATTTAGACTCCAGTTTCTGCTTCTTCATGCCAGATAGACAGACCATCTTTCTTTCAAGACAAGCATCTCCTAAATGGTTTACCAGGTTTCCCGTAAGAGGTCTGTCCAGGCTTCTGTAGCTGCTTCTTGTGATGAAACAGCAGCCATACGGAAAGATGGTTTTGATTTCTATTTTTGCCCAACATGTGACTGAGGAGTTGGTACATTTCTAAGTAGTTGATTTCTTGCTATTTTATTCTTTATATTTAAAAAGAATTCCTAAGATTACTAGACTGTTGTCCAAAAGGGAGTGCTGTTGGCCTTGTTGATAGGGAGTTATGCTTCTAATTCAGAGGTTAAGTTTCTCCATGGCAGAGATATGGACATTCTCCTCTTCAATTTCAGCTTAGGACACGTAACAGCATGAGTCAGTTATGAATTGTTTCTGACTTGATGGCCGTGGTGGTGTTTCTTTATACCATTGAGTCAGAACTCACCCATAGCTGACCTTTCAGTGGGTTTCCATAGGCAGTAAATTGTACAGGGGGAAACTGCCCCTCTTTCTCGCATGGAGCAGTGAGTGGATTTGAACTGTGAACCTTTGCAGCACACCACAGTTATACCGTAGCACAATTGTTGTCAGTACAAATCCTTACCACTAAATCACCGGTGTTCCCTTGATGGTAATGAGTATGGTCCAAAAGTCCATTTCTCCTTGGGAGATTTTTTTGACATTCCTTACCCATTTTTTAAAAAAAATTTATTGTATTATTTTTATGTGTACCGTCAAATCTGATCTGACTGGTACAGGAGATTGCCCCCTCCTTCTCCAGCAGAGCATCTGATGGCTTTGAACCGCATTCCTTCCCCTTTTTTTTTTTGAGTATTATTGAATATTTGCGAAAGCACATTCTCCATAATATATTCAGTTTTATGACTAGAGACTCAACCTTGTTACTGACATGGTTCTGACTCTCTGTCCCTCCTTCCTCCTCATTTTTATTTTTTATGCATATAATCTCTGGAAACTAAAAGTACTATATTGCACCTCTTACTTCACTTCTGTTGTATAGGGCTATTCCTCCTTATTCCTGCTTTTACCAGGTTTTTCTTTATATATTTCAAAGTGTCTTAAGTACTACTTTTAACAGAAATGCTGCAAGTGAATGTAACAAACAGGAATTTATTCTTTCACAGCTTTGAAGGATAGAAGTCTGAATTTGAGGTGCCAACTTTAGGGTAAAGCTTTATTTCTCTGTTTCTTCTGAATCTGGGAATGCCTTAGCACAGAGAACCCAGACCCCAAGAACGTGACTGCACTCCTGATTTTCATTTCTTGGTGGTTGAGTTAACCTCTAATACTTCTCTCTTATTTAATCTCTTTTAAAGTGACTCAGTGTAACCCAATAGTTGTGTCCTTCCTCCTTAATGTGATAGGGTTGAGAGCCTACAACACTGAGTAATGATGTAAAGTCACAGAACATTGGAGAATCACAATAGTTAGAGTCATGGCTTAGCCAAATTGATCCATATTTTGTGAGGATCCAGCTCAATCCATAACAATGCTGTGTAAACAAGCTCATTCTGTCTTCACTGGCTTACATACTTTGAGCGTTGTCAGAAAGGGCTGGTTCATGGAAACACATGATGCTGGGAAAGGTGGAGGGTCAGAGAGAGTGGAGAAGAGCCTCCCAGAGGTGGCTTGACAAAGTGACTGTAACAATGGTCTTGCACATTTGTGAGTAAGGCACAGAGCAGTGCAAGGTTCACATCTACTGTTCATAGGGTCACTGTGAGTCGTAGCCAACTCAAGTGGCACCTAGCAACAACAGTCTTCACTGTGCACTTTATCACTCATTTCCATCTGTTGACTTCCTTTGCCTTGTTGACTGCTGCTTTTTTTTTTTTTAAACTTTCACTAAGTCAGCTGTGAGAGACCTTTCCAGAGTACTGAAGAGTAGTGATGTCAGGCTGGAGACTAAGATGTGCCTGATCCGGGCTATGCTCTTTGCAGTTGCTTGCTATGCATCGGAGAGTTGGACAGTGACTAGGGATGATAGAACGAATTGATACCTTTGAGCTGTGGTGCTGGAGAAGAGTGTTGAATACACCATGGACTGCTAGGAGAACAGGTTTGTCTTGGAGAGGGTGAAGCCTTCTGCTTCTTGGAGTCAAGAATTCTGAAGCTTCGTCTGACATACTTTGGGCATGTTGCAAGGAGGGACTGGTCTTTGGAGAGGGACATCATGTCTGGGAGAGTGGAGGGACAGCACAGGAAAGGAAGACCCTTGATGAGATGGATCGATTCTGTGATTGGGGTAGTGGAAGTGTGTTGGAGATGGTGAGGTTGGCACAGGATTGAGCAGGGTTTAGGGCACTTGTACATAGAGTTGCTATGAGTCACAAGTGACTTAATGGCACATAACAACAAGAAGAAGAAGAATCTTTAGATCAATTACATATTCAAAGCATCTGTGAGATACGAAGATAGTTAAGGAGAAATACAGTTCTTAAAAGCACACTCTATACTTCCAGGGGTTTGCTGCTTTTAACCTTGACTTTAGCGTTTCCTTCTCTGTTGTTCTGACCCCTGCTTGCTCACTCTCTTTTTGTAAGATCTTTCCCTCTTGCTCTTTTTGAGTTTCACACCAAATTGGATTTTGTTTTCAGAGACAATCTTTGAATATTTTTTTTTAGCAACAACAACAGGTGATTTTTTGCAATTCAGTGTCTCCATTTTATTCTACATCTCCATTGCAGGCCCCATATTACTGAATCCTGCTATCCCCAGAGCTTGAATAAAGAATACAGTTCCTGAGGCAGGACTGGTGAGAGATGTGGTGTCAATGCGTGTGATTAAGTGGAGCTCTACGATATTTGTGGGATTTAAATTTGTTCCTGTCATTAACAGGGATATTCAGCATGCACCTAGGTTCTTCTAGTTGGAAAAGGAAATGAGTGTTTCTTGAATAGTGTCCTGGGCTTCCTAATGACAGGGGCTTCCGTAAGAAGCCAGGGCCTCGGTGTGTTTCATTAGCACAAGCCATTACATTTCTGAGGCTGTTCTCATGCTAATTTCTAAAGCATCCTGCTGTGGTGGAGTCATTGTGCCACTGAAATCAGCATCCTGATGTTAGCCTCTGCAAGGTTTGGTGCTGGACATTGAAGGCAGAGCACTGTCCGGGAAGGCATAGTCACAGGAAAATGCAGGGCAGCTGGCCAAAGGGCATTCCTCGCTTTCAGTTCCACCTTGCTGAGAAATGTGTTTGCGCCCCAGAGAGACTGAATCACCAGCCACCAGTTGGGTAAAGATCCTCAGTGATTCTCAGGTACACACCTAGAAGACTTACATGGGGACTTGGAAGAAGATCTCTAAGACCCTCAGTGAGATGGACTGACATGGTTGCCCCTACAGTGGGCTTGCACACTATCCAGAGATTGAGGGGTTGGGGCAGGGGCAGGCAAGGTCACCTTCTGTTGTGCACGGAGTCCTTAGGAAACTGAAAGCAACAGCTGGAGGTTTGTTCAGTGTAGCTGTTTTCCTCTCATTCAGCTTCATTTCATCAGAATTCATCCAGTCTGCACTGGGTTTCGCATTTCTGGGAAGAGTCAAGACAGACTTGAGCAGTCAGTGTCCTAGTCCTCTCTCCATGTCTCCAGCACAGAATATAACAATCAGCACTGGCTGTGCTGAAAAGAAGTATCTTGTACATGAGAGCTGGACTGAGAACTTGCAGAATGTGGCCCACTGAGAAAGAACAATTTGCTTGTAATTCTCAAAGCAGCATTACCACTCTCTGGGCTGCAGTGAACACTGGAGAGGGAGAAGTCTGTTCACAGTTTTAATGATGAATGCTGCCTTGGAGTGGTCAAACACAGCAGCCAGTCGTACACCTTTAGGACCAGCCAGGTGAGAGTGACAGGCTCTGCCCCCAGAGGCAGGTCTGTTAAGTCGACTACAGGTCTGATAGGACCCAGAGAAGGAGCATCCACGTGGTGTGGGAATGCACTTTGGTCCTGTGGGTACAGGAGAATCCAGGAAATCTACATTGTCCCGTAAAATTTCTCCCCACTTCGATCAAGTAACTAAAATAAAAAAGTGCCTTTGACCAGTGACTTATGTGAGCTCAAACATGTGCCACATAGACCTTGTGGGCTATATTCTGTTGGTGGCAAGTCAGTGCACGTCTTAGTTCTGGTAGAATGAAGCTGAGGATAAGGTTGCTCAGCTGGGGTGTAGATTACTTACTCTTTGTTAAGTGCCTTCAAGTCAAGCACAAGTCATAATGACCCTATGAACCATAGATCTGAACTTGGTCCTATCCTGTGCCACCCTTCCCATCTCTGATATACTTGATCCCATCGCTGCAGCCACTCTGTCAGTCCATTTTGCTGAAGCTCTTCTCTTCTTCACTGATTCTCCACCTGTCCAAGCATGATGTCCTTTCCTAAGGAATAGAGAGCTCTGGTGGCCTAGAGGTAAGGAGCTTCACTGCAATCCCAAAGGCACATAGTTTGAATCCACCAGCTGTTCCATGGGAGAAAGATAGACAAGTTCTTCGGTTTGATTTATCCTCTGAAAAACCTGTTGGAGTGTCAGCTGTCATCTCCTAACAACATGCTCTGTGCTCCCCTTTGCTTATACTGGGGAGATCCCCATAGATGGGGGAACAGTATGGACAGGGTGCTCTGGGTGGGATGTGATGCTTTGCATTATTGAGAATAGAAACTCCATTTCTGCAGGAAAACTACTGCATGTGGTACTAGCTCAGGAGATTGTCCCCAAGGGCAGTAGACCCACAGAGACATTGTAACTAGGGAACACCCCAGGGTGGCCTTACCCAGAATATGAGGGGAGACCCTGGAGGGCAGAGAGGACAGGAAACGGACAACTTCCCCGTCTCTCCGATGGTTGCTGAGCATTCAGATTTAAAAGTGAGACTAGAATTATTGCTTTGCAAGTAACTTTGGTTATGTGAAGGATGAAGAGTGTGTATGTCATTTGGAGAGGAGGTATATGCTATGCCCCAAGGATAAATATTGGAGGGAATCACTGTGCCTTTTGAGGAACATAGACTTAAGAAATTGAGAAATGTTTGTTGAGGTAAGGTAGCATATGAGGAGGAAAAGTGGAGGTCTTTGAGAAGTGAGTACACAAGAGCTAATAGGAGCTACATTTGAGAACTTTTTCTAGAATGTTACTCCAGACTCATTTAAGGTTACTGCCAACATTTTGAATTAAAACATTGTAACAAATGATTGTCTAAAAGAAGAGAAAACATGAAAGAATCATTACAGTTTCTTTTCCCTCCTAAAAAAGGGAGTGGGTCCAGATAATTTTAGGAGTTTTTCCCCTCTGATCTAAAAGGGATATTAATTTCTATACTATGTAAATGGAATAGGAAAGAAATAGAAATGGGAAATAGACATAAAATAAAGATTTCTCATTAAATTTTATGAACCTAGCATAACTCTGACACTAAAATTGAAAAAAAATTATGAAATGATAGTTAAGTACATTAATTTAAAAATTGCATTCATGAACATAAACATAAAGATCTCTAATAAAATACAAGTTGAGTAATATAATACATTAGTAGCACCAGATGGCTATAACACAAACGCTTGCATCTTTAAGGCATTAAGACTTACAGTTGAGAGAAGGCCTCTAGATGCATGTAAGAAGCTGTGGTGGTCAGTGGCTCGTGCTTCCCCTCCACTCCACAGGAGGAGACCCGTCTGCTCTTAAAGAGTGCTGTCAGGGTTAACTCGACAACAGTGGGGGGTTTTGTTCATCTAAATAAACCTGGTAAAATTTCCCACACAAAGCACTGACTTAAGGGAGAAATACATCAGGGTAGAAATAAAAAAAAAAGAATGACACTTTCCCAACATAAAGCACTGTATCTTTCTCAGTCCAGTAGAAAACAGTGCATACATACATGTTAGCACAATGAAGGAATCCCTTGGTGGGATTCTGTATGACAGTATTTTTATAAGACAGCCAGCTTGATGGCATGAAATGCTATTTATTCTTTTCCAGAATCACTTAGAAAGTTGGTTACTTTGTTTTCTTCAGGTTTAAGTGTGTATTCATCAATCAAAGGTTATCATTGCAAATACACTAACTGTTCTATAGGAGAAGGATGTGGCTGTTTGCTTATATACAATCTTATTTTTGTTGTTGTTAGGTGCCCTCAAGCTGATTCTGGGTCATAGTCGCCCAGTATATGATAAAACAGAACCCCACCAGGTGCTGTGCCATCCTCAGTCTGTGCTGTGCTTCGTTCATTGTTGCAGCCACCATGTCAGCTCATCTGATTGGGGGGTCTTTGTCTTCTTTACTGACCCTCTGCCAAAGATGTTGTCTTTCTCCAGGGGCTGACCTCTCTAGATCACATGTTCAAAACATATTAGCAGAAGTGTTACTGTCCTGGGGTCTAGGGAGCATCCTGGCTACATTTCCAAAACAGATTTAATTGTTCCTGTGGCACTTTATGTTAATGTTCCTCCTCAACCCCCCAACTCAAAGGCATCAGTTCTTTAGTCTGTCTTATTTATTGTCCAGTTTTCACACATCTGTGAAGCAATTGAAAACATTATGGTTTGGATTAGGTTAGTCTTTAAAGTGTCATCCTTGCACTTTAAAGAGATTCTTAATTGCAGATTTTCCAACTTCACTATGTTGCTTGACTTCTTGACTATTCAAGCATTGATTGTGGATCCAAATTAAAGGAAGTTCTTGAAAGCCTCAGTTCATTTTCTGTTTACTATACTGTTTATTCACAAAGGTCATGACTTTGGAAATCATATAAGAGATCTACTCTGTAATGTGGCTGTGAGTGGGAATCACTTTATCAAAAGTGGGTTGGGTTTGATTTTCTTTTTAAGTGATTTGTTATAGAGTCCTTGGATGAGAAAATAGTTAAATGCTCGGCTTTGTGTTAAGTACTTGGCTAACCACAAAATGTGAGTAACAACAAAATGGTTAGTGATTGGCTTAGTTGTGGAGTTGGAACTGACCCATAGCTGACCCTCCATCAAGTTTTCAGAGGCAGGAAATTGCACGGAGGAAATTGCCCATCTTTCTTACACAGAGTGGCTAATGTATTTGAAATGCTTGGCTCCTATCTGAAACATTGAAGGTTTAAGTCCACCAAGCAGCACCTCAGAAGAAAGACCTGGTAATCTACTTCTGAAAAAGTTACCACTATAGACCCTCTGGAGTGCAGTTCTTCTCAGACACACTTGGGGAGCCATGGGTGGAAGTTGACTGGAGGACAGCTAGCCTGGTGTGGGGTATTGTGACATGAGGTGAAAAAGGTGCTCTGGACTTGTATGGAAAGTACTCACTGGGACAGATACTGCAAAGGAGGCTTAGCCCTGCTTGGTGAGGACACCCAGTGTCCACCCGTTCCTCTAGACCCCTGCTGGAGAATTCACCTTGCAGGAATGTGGAAAGGTGGATAGAGATCCAGTGTTAGGTGTGTCTGCCTTGTCATAGTGTATTTGGGCCCCCTCAGGGCATGAGGCCGTGCTCAGGATGTAGTCTGATAGGTGGTTTTGACACATACACTTGGATATAGTTCCACTGCTGGGCTGTACTCAGACTCACAGTTAATACAGGTCTGGCAGAGGAGAACTGCCCCACCGGGATTCTGAGGCCTGATCTTTACTGAGCTCCATTCCCTCCTCTTTGTCCCGTAGCATAGCTGGTTAGTGGGAGCCTCTGACTGTTTATCAGCTGAGGGCCTAGACTACTGCTCTGCAAGGGCTCCTTAAGCTGGGAGCCTTCACATGGACAGGAATCAATAGCATGGACGATCGTTTCCAGGCACAGTCACGCACACACATTGCCTTGGATCTGATGGCATCTGAGGAGGTCAGTTAACCTACTGTGGTAGCTCAGCACTATATCAAGATACAAGGGTTCTGTGCCCTTGGTCACAGGAAGTGACAGAAAAGGGGCCTTTTTGGCTTTCTGTCATCTTCACCCTAATGTTCAGCAAACACAAGGGACGTGTGTTAAACTTACATTCTGCAAAATGAATCTGCGGATCATCTAACTCTGGGGATGACTGTTGGAATATTTACTTTTCAAATGGATTTTTACAGCCAAGATTCCAGGCATCAGTGGCTTAAAAAAATAAAAAAATCAAAGCCTAGGTGAAATGGGGAGGTTTATTTGGTAATTATATTTCAAAACTCATGACCCTGGTTCTTGGAAATGTATGGGGAAGCACAGATTGGTCACTGCAGAGGTTAATTACAAGGCATGGGAGATTTGGGACTCAAGAGAGAAAATACCTAAATTAAAATATTTTTCTTTTGCATTTCCATGTCCCAAGTTCAAGGTAGTGACAGCTTTTTTTGAACCGTTTAGAATAAACCTCACCACCCTTGTAGCTTGTCTGTGAGCCACAATGGCTAGATTTTTTTTTCCTTCCTTCACCACTTTGCTCCAGGGCCAATATTTCACTTTAAAAAGATAAAACAGATGATGTAATTTGAAGTGCTAGTCTTTGCAGGCACATATTCAGTGCTGCATGTAGTTGTTAAAGGTCGGTTTCTTTTGTTGCTGGTCTGCATGTATATTTCTATGAGTTTTAGTCCCATTTTGTTTTATTTTTGATCAATATATATTCAGACCTTTCTTCCTGAAGCCACTCATATAAAAATGTGAGCTTTTGTGATTCTAATGAGATCGAGCTGGCTGATTTCATCCCCTCCTTAGTCCTGTATCCTCTGAAGAGACACCACTAATTTGATTGTGTCTTGCTGGGCAGCATTATGCAAGCTGCTGAAATTAAAGAAACACATTCGATTCACGTTAAACTTGGAGCATCTCAGTGAAGAGTGAAATAGAGATGTGTCAACAGAATATAGATATCACAAATGAAACAGGAGTTTAGAACTTTTTGCTTTTGAATCTTAGACCCTTGCCTTCTTAATTTTTTTCCCCTTTGAAAATAAATTCAGAATTTAATACTAGAGATTCTGTATTTGGAAATTTACAGTCATCTCACTGTTTTAGGATGTGCTTGGTGTGGAGCTAAAACACTCACTGCCTTCATGTTACCTCAGACTCGTGATGACCCTCCCTTGAGTTTCTGCCTCAGAGACTGTCCATCTTTCTCCCTTGGGGTCATGGGAGACTCAAATGGCTGACCTTTTTTCTGTTGTTATTAACCTTTGAATTGGAACCACATAATGTCTTGCATTCTAGCAGGTTTTCAGTGGCAATAAACCACATGAGAGATTGCCTATCTTTCTCCCTTGGACCATCTGATGGATTTGAACTGCCTGCCTTTGGATTGACAGTGTAACTCTTTACCCACTAAGCCACTAGAACTCCCTAGACTTCTTAGCTGGAGACTCAATGCATTAAGCACTGCATCACCAGGACTCCTTGTGTGAGAGATAGGAGACGTCATTTGCTGGAAAGACAGATTATGACAGTGGCACCATAACCTGTGCAAAGAATCATCTGTGATTTCTCTGCTCGTTTGTGGAGTTTATACCCAAGTCCCCTGCTAGACTACCCCTTGAGAGATTTAGGTTGGCTGTCATGCAGTTTCCATGGTTACAAGAATGTGTGGTTCCTTATTTGTGTTTATAGAGCAAAACCCTGGGAGTTATCCATCCTAGGTCTTCTCTTCCAGTCCTTTCCACATTTTATCTCAGCTGTTCTCGGAAATGCATCCCCCATCCATTGATCCACTGCCATTGAGGCCATTCAGAAGCCGGCGTGCAGTTCTTTCCTGGCAAAACACAGCTTCCTCACGGCCCCCTGGCTCCACCTCTGGACTTCAACAATCTCTTCTAATCAGCAATTAAATACATCCTGCAAAGCACAAAAATCAGAGGCCTGCAGACCCTTCATCAGCCACCCTCCCTCCCCTGTGGTTGGTAATCACATTTAGAACAAAGCCCATCATCCTTGCTGTGGTTCACCCTGTGAGCTGGCCTCTGTTTATCTCCCTGATCACCTCCATCGTCCAAGACATTCCAGTGTCACTGGCCTCTCTTCCCAAATATGCCAGGCTCTAGATGGTTCGTTTGCCCTTCCATCTAATGGAACACTCATTCTCCATGTCTTTCCACAGCTACTTTTGTCCTTAATGTCAGATAGCAGCTCAGAGGGAACTTGAACTTGAGAGCAAGGCCCTGCGCTACATCAGCAAGTTCTGGCACCTAGATGTTCCGAAATGCTTGTTCCGTGCATGCTGCAGTTTGTATTCTCCTTTCTTCAGGTGAATCAGGGAGCCCTGGCAGCATAGTAACTTGAGCATTGCTAATTGAAAGGTGGGTGGTTTGATTCCATCAGCTGCCTCTTGAGAGAAAGCTGAGGCCATCTGCTTCTGTAAATATTACAGCCATGAAAACCTTATGGGGCAGTTATACTTTGCCCTTTTTGAAATGAAATGCTTAATGCAGGAGTTCTTGTCTAATTAAGAGAACTATTTTTTTTCCTGGAAATTTAAAAAAGTTATTTTATGTTGGTTTGCTTACAAAGCTTGTATACTTTGTTTCACATTATCCTTCATTCATGTTGTTAAACTATTCTTTAATTTCAAAGATGACTTCGGAGAGTGGTTTCATGTGAAGGTTTAACGTTTTTGCCATATAATTCAGTTATTCCACTACTAGGAATATACCCCAAGTAAATTAGAACTGAGACACAAGCAGAGATCTGTACACCAATGTTCATAGCAGCATTATTGACCATCGCAAGAACATGTAAACAGCCAACATGTCCAACTACAACTGAATGGACTGAGAAATTATGGTACATTCACACAATGGAATACCATGCAGCACGCAGGAACAATTATTTCAAAAAATACTACATAACTTGGGAGAGACTAGAGAGCATTATGCGGAGTGAAGGACAAATACTACTTAAGACCATTATTATAAAAATAGGAGGATAACTAGTAAAACATGGGAGATCCAAGGGGGAAGATGTGGGAAGAGATGGGTGAGGATGGATAGGGGTGAAACCACAGGGGTTTGCACAGTTTGGTGGGTGAAAAGAGGGGCAGAAGGAAATGGGAAGGATCTGACGGAGACCTGAAAGATTAGGTCAGGATGGGCAAGGTCTAATAGTGATTGATTTTATAAAACATCATGCATGAGAATGAGTATAGGAGACACAATATGAGTGAGGAATAGTATGAAACACAATGTATACAAACTTTGTGAGCAAACCAATTAAAAAAAAAGGTTTCTGGAGGGACGTCCAGGCTTCAGAAAGCCTGAATTCCATGATGCTTTGAGATTCTGTTCTGTATTTCTTCCCTTTTGAACAAGATTCTTCTGTTGCATCACTTCCCTAAATACTCAGTCATGATGGCTGGACACTTGCCAGGTTCTTCTTGTAGTGTCTGGTTTACTGATGAGAAAACATGAGCCTTGAACAGGTTGCATGTACCAGCGTCACTTGGTACCTGGTGGAATGAGTATGGGAACCTGCCACAGTGCTGATTTGAGAGTCCCACACTGAAAGAGCCAGAGTGACTGTAGGACCACACCACCCTCAATGCATCCAATCTAATTTGATGTTTGAATCTAAGTCAGGTTTGGCTTGGTAAGAGATTAAGGATGATGCCATGACGAGTAGAGGGGGCTCAGTTGTAGAATGGAAATGAGGCTGGATTGAAGGCTTGATTTGGGGGCCTGTGTGCTGTTTGCTTTGTTCATTTAGTTGATGCCCATGTCAACAAGTCTTTACAGAAGGAGGCCATTGATTACAAGAGAATTTGGAAATACAGATTTTACCATGAAAGCCTGAGACTGTAAAAAGTAACATTCTCTTGGAGGCAACAGAGATATATTTGCCCCTGAGTGGGCTGTGTCTTAGTCTAACAGAAACTCCTCATAAAGTTCAAGCTGCCAGTTGTTGAATTTGATGTGACCTTGTAGGACCACAGGGCATCAGACTACTCTGAGCGTCAGAAACCTGTGGACCTTTTCCAAGAATTCACCTGTGAACATGTAGCATGGCATCTTGTATAGGACGCCTTGCCTCTTGCTTTATGGACTGGGCATAAAAACCTTGCATTCTAGATTCTCCTTTCTGTTCTCTGGGTGAAGTCGCCCATTATCCTCAGATGTTATGGAAGGGATCAGTATTGCACCCTACCCATTGAATGGAATCCGACACCACATTTTTTAGCTTGAGTTTTTATTTGTTGTTGTGTTGTTTTGTACCATCGAGTCAAAATCGACCCGTAGCTGACCCTTGGGCGCGTCTTCAGAGGCAGTTAATCTCATGGAAGGAGATGGCTCATCCTTCTCTCATGGAGCAGTTAGTGGCCTCGAACTAAGTACCTTTGGATTGCAGTCAACTTCTTGCCACTAGTACACCAGAGTGCCCTGAATTTTATTTAGGTATGCTAATTTATTTAATATCCAGGTGAAAAGAAAGACAACACAAATATTTAAAGTGTTAGATGCTGTTGAATCTACTATATCTCATCAGTGACCCTGTGAACAGTGGATCAGAACCTTGCTTTATCTGGCGCCATCCCCAGAATTTCCGTGTTGTTTAAGTCTATGGCTCTAATAACTGCATCATTCTGTCTTGTTGAGGATCTTCCTCTCTTTTATTGACCCCTCTACCTTTACCAGAAAAATTGGAAGAGGGAAAGAGAAATGGGAATTATTTGGAGTCTTGTGAGTTATCTGTTGGACTGCTACCTGATAGGTCAGCAGCTCAAATCCACTGTTCTTCTGCACAAGAAAGGTGGGCCGTCTCCTTCCATAAAGATCTACAGCCTTGAAAGCCTGGTAGGGATTTGCTGTGAGGTGGAGTCAAAGACAGGGGGTTTGGTTTTGCAAGTAGCTTTGACCAGTACACACTTGAAAAGGGGCTTATCTGGGTCCTAAGAGACATGAAAATCAAGCCTTCTGCCTTCTGGGTGCCAAACCTACAAGAACCAATACTTTTAGAAATATTGAATTAAAAAAAAAAAGGTGACTGCACCACATGATAAACACCATTAACGTGACTGAAGTGTACATGAGAAGAGCATCTAGATGGCAAATATTTTGTTACACACAAAAGGGAATTTTAAAGAGTTAGTTCAAAATGATCATGAAATAGAAGTGAGAAGCATCCCATCCTCCAGAATCCACAGACCAGTGTCCTGGATAGCATGGACGAGCTGTCTCTTGCTTCTCTTTTGAGAGGAGATATTCACAGCACTCGCCTGGAGTAAGCTTTCCACACTCAGGGTATAATGCTGAGATCTCCATGTGACTTTTGCATACAGGAATCCAAAACTCTGCTGTGAAGTAGACTCCAGCCTCCCCCAAGCTAGGGCTTGCATGACTGTGAGTCATTACAGAAGCAATGAGCCTCATCTTTCTTCTGGCAAGAAACTGATGAATTCACACTGTCGATCATTTGGTGAGCAGCCCAGTACTTGATCCACTGCACCATCAGGCTCTCTTTTCTGAGTCGACCTTCAGTGCCAGCAATGGCTTCACTAGGTCTCCTAAAGGAACAGTTATTTCCCCAAGGCTGGAGAAGGGAAAGGGGTGGACACAGCAACATTGAAATGCTGATTTGCTCTGAACTCTGGAGATGAGACTTTGGTCCTTAGACACCCGTCAGGCCTCCCAACCCCAGGGATCAGCTTTCAGTCCTTCACGTGAACAGCTCCAGGGAGGGACACACTTGTCAGTATAACAGTACAAGGCCCAAAGGACAGAATTTGCCAGAAAATAAAGCTCAGAAAGCTGGAGGAAGCACAGCAGAAGGAAAGACTAATAGAGTTGGGGAACCTGGGAAGAAGCAGGAGGGTGCTGTTACATCGAGGGGACTACCATAGATGTCAAAAAGCAAAATGTGTATCTGTTGTTTACTGGCAAGCCAATTGTTGTTATGTGCTGTCGAGTCTCCTGTGACTCATAGTGACCTGTGTACAGCAGCTCGGAAGCCTGCCCTGTCCTGACCCAGTCTCACTGAGTCTGACGCACCGACCCACATTGCTCCAATCACTGTATCAGTCCATCTCACCCAGCATCTTCATCTCCTATGCTGTCCTGCTTCCCTTCCAAGCATGATGTCCTTCTCCAAGGACCACTCTCTCCTGGCCGCATGCACAAAGTATGTGAGATGGAGCTTCAAAATCCTAGCCTCCAAGGAGAGACTTGATTTCATCTTCTCCAAGACAGATCTATTTGTTTTCTTGCCAGTCCATGGTATGTTCAAGACTCTTCTCCAGCATCAAACTCGAAGGCATTGATTCTTCTTCTGTCATCCTTAGTCATTATCCAGATCTCTGATGTATACCAAGTAATTGTGATGACCACTTGGATTAGGTCCATCTCTAGACTGACATTGTTGCCCTTCAATATTCTGGAGACATCCCTAACAGCAGACTTTCCTAATGCATTTCATCTTTTGATTTCCTGACTGCTGGTGCCAAGAGTGTTGATTGTGGAGCTGAACAAGCTTTAATTGTTAATAACCTCAATCTTTTCTCCATCTATCATGGTGCTGCCAATTGGCCCAGTGGTGAGAATCTTTGTCTTCTTTTTTTTATATTTTTTTAAAAAATTATTTTTATTTTTATTTTATTATTTTTGTGTGAGTGTACTGTCAAATCAGATCTGACTGGTACAGGAGGAGATTGTCCCTCCTTCCCCGGTAGAGCATCTGGTGGTTTCGAACCATGCGCCTCTGGGATTATATTTGCAGCTCCTTACCACTAGGCCACCAGAGCTCCCCAATCTTTGTCTTCTTGATGTTAATCTTCAGTCCATATTGGAGACGACAGCCATTGACCTTCTGTAACAAGTGCTTCGAGTCCTCCTCAGTTTCAGCAAGCAAGATTGTGTCATCTGCATAACATAGGTTGTTCATGAGTCTTCCTCCAATCCTGATGCTGAATCCCTCATCATAAAGCCTAGCTTCCTGAATATTCTCTGCATATAGCTTGAAAAACTGTGGAGACAGGATGCGTCTCTGATGCACTCCCTTTCTGATTTTGAACCATCTAGTGTTTCCCTGCTCTGTTCTCAGGACTGCTTCTTGTTCCAAGTGTAGGTTTCACATAAGCACAATCAAGTGTTCTGGGATTTCCATTCTCCTCAAGGTTACCCACAATTTGTTGTGATCCACACAGGCAAATGCCTTTGCACAGTCAATGAAACACAGATACACATTCCTCTGGTACTCTTTGCTTTCTGCCAAGGTCCATCTGACATTGGCGATAATGTTTCTATTGTCATGGCCTCTTTTAAACCCAGCTTGTATTTCTGGTAGTTCTTAGATTTATAAATTTTTACCCAATCTACAAGTAGAAGAAACAGAAAGGTGCACTGTTCTTTGCCAACCTGGTGGCACCTCCCTACCAAAGCTTCCAAAATGTTCTCTGCTTAGTTCTGCTGGGGGTGGCCTGCACAGGCTCACAGTGCCTGGGGGTAGCCTCTCAGCCTGCTCCTCACTATTGTGAAAGTACCCAAGTCTTACCCCCTAGTTGTAAGAGCCTGGTGGTGGTGGTGGTAATGGTGGTAGTGGTGGGGTGCAATTGTTACGTTTTTGACTGCTAAACAAAAGGTGGTGGGTTTGAATCCACACAATGGCTTCTCTGGAGGAAAAGCCAGCAGACCACTCTGGTAAAGATTTCAGCCTGGGCTCCTGTGCCCGACAGTCCTGCTCTGCCAGCTGTGTTAGAACTGGCAGGATGGCACCCGATACCACCACTACTACCACATTGGTTTTATGGCCCCCGGGAGCTTCATTTTCCTAAATCTCAAATAAAAAGAATGTTGACTCATTATTCACCAGCAAAAGCATATTAAACATCTGTCTCAAATGGAAGCTTTTTAAAGAACATAGTAAGTTGGGACCATCTCGCCAGAGGTATTTATCATCAACCCTTTCCTTACACTTCTCAGAGGCATCATGGAAATCCACAGACTTAGAATCTAATTCAGACTTTGCCGCCTATGTTTGTGGCTTGGACCTCATAGAGTCAGCTCTGCAGGGCATTCCAAGTGCATCAGAGTGTTCTGAGAATGATAGGGTACAGTGCATGGGAAAGTGGTTTATAAAGCTTTGCAGTATAAAGATCATTTTATGACCTGCCCACTTCACAATCTGACC
This sequence comes from Elephantulus edwardii, assembly GCF_000299155.1. Lineage (NCBI taxonomy): Eukaryota > Metazoa > Chordata > Mammalia > Macroscelidea > Macroscelididae > Elephantulus > Elephantulus edwardii. The sequence continues at coordinate 393,509 of NW_006399898.1, forward strand.
ATTTGCTTCTCCTCTCTGAATATAGATCTTTACTCCAGACCCTACTGAGCCAAGATGGCTGCTCTACCATTTTATTTATTTGAGAATTCTGTGTTGCATTAAACCATTCCAGGACTTTCAGAGATGTGCATTTGAAGAGCTTAGGGAAGAGTCTCCAAGATCTGATTCTGTGGCACTTCTTCCCCCAAAACACTCACAGTAGTCTTAAAACCTTACTGTTTCAAGAACCCTTGAGATGGGAGCTGATTCGGAGGCACAGAATGTTAGATGGTTTTCAGGTTTATGCTGACACTTACTGCAAAGTGTTCTACCAGTCACCCCCAACTCTCACGACAACAACAACAGAAACAAACAGCACCCAAGGACCCAGCTCCAGAAGCGGGATTTAGGATTCATGTGAACTTAAATTGTCCTGTGAATTGGGGAGCCTGACTCATTATAGAGAGGAAAAACTTATCAGTGCTACCTTTTTGCCAGCATCCTTTGCAGCTTGGTGAAGCCATATGACAAATCACTGGTCATAGCCAACTGAACAGAGAAGTTCTCTGTGCCACCTTGTGGGCACCTGCAAGAGTGAGCTCCCTCTGCCCTCCCCTTCCTCTCTTTGCTGCCTGTCCCACTGTCTTGGGTGAGAGCATGGTGATGGTTACTGAAGCTGTACATCAGGTTGTGAACTCAGCAGTGCTTATGCCATTTAATCACACTGCTTCCTTGATTAAGAGATAATACTATCACATGCTTACAAACAAGGGACAACTAACCTAACCAAAGTCAAGCCAGCTAAAAAACACCAAGGAGGCAAGCATGCTGACATGGCCTCCACTCTGTTTTTTGGAACCATGTGGTTGTCAGGTAGACAGCCCTGTGTTTCCAGATGACTGAGACGTTTAGCAAGAGATTGCCACATCTTTCTTCCCACATGCTTCTGGGTGGGTTTAAAGTACCCCGTCTTTCCATTAGAAGTTAGACATAAGAATGTAAGTGGCTAGAAGATGGCAGATGAGGAACTGAAATGAAGGGCCCTAAATCTGAAGTACAATGTTCTGTAATTATTTTATGTATTTATTCTGACATTTGGAACAGTATGATGCTTTTGCCTCGTTTATATGCCCGAAGTATCATTTCTCCATGAATTTTTATTGTACCACATACAAGACTGTGCTAATAAAAGAACCAAACAAACCCCAAAACACACATACACGCATGTGAAATAACGTGTGTGTGTGTGTGTAGGGGGGAGGAAGTGAGGGGAAGAGAAACCTGGGGGGGGAGGTGTTAAACAATAAGCTGTGCTGCAATCTCAGAGGCACATGGTTTGAATCCACCAGTGGCTCTGAGGGAGAAGGATGGGCATTCTCCTCCCATTTTATTAACTGCCTCTGAAGATCCACCAGGGGTCACCTATGGGTTGGTTTCAAAGTGAAAGTACACAACAACTGTATATAAATATATATACAGAGAGAGAGAGAGATACAGAGATCTAGAGAGAGAGCGAGAGCGAGCCAGAGAGACGAGAGAATGAGAGAGAATGAATGAATATTGCCCTTTCCAGTATAGATGTGACAGCTAACCATTTACCTCTTTTCTCACTTCTTTACTACAACTCTCAAGTTCTAACCAGGACACTTGGGTATCTAGTTAAAGACTACATTTCCCAGAATCCCTTACAGCTAGGTGAGATCATGTGACTAAGTTCTGGCCAGTGAGACGTGAGGAGAAGTGATGTATGTGACATTGGAACTTGGCTTTAAAAACAAATGTACGCTCTCTTGGGCGCTATGTTCTCCTTGGTTGGGTGTAGACATGGTAGTGGGACTGAAGCAGCCACTTTTGGCCCAGAACTGGAAACCACAAGGTGAGACTTTTGGAGTTATCCTTCTAGTCCAGTGTTAGGAGGGAGTTGGGGAAAAAAAAGTTCTGTCTTGTGTGCTCCACTGTGTTCGGGAGTCACTTATGGTGGTACCCCAACTAATATACCCAAAAATATGCCCTGTCTCTGGCTCTCATCAGACCAACTAATATGCCCAGAAATATGCCCTGTCTCTGGCTCTCATCAGAATTTCCCCAGCATGCCTTGCAGAGGCTGTGTTAATGGGAGTTTGATGCCATACATCAACGATATTGTAAACTGGATTGCGATAGATGAGCCATTTAAACATTTACAGGCAGAGGGCCAAAAAAAAGGAGAAACAGGATGGTTTCTGTCCTGTTGACATGTACTGGTGCCCTTCACAGACTTAAAACCAACACAGCTTTTAGGAATATGTAGCTGAGAAAGTATTTTTACAGCAAAATTAGACTACATATCCCTCTGCCATTCACTTTGGACCCTGAAACAAAGCTCAGTCTGTCTTCACCTTCCCACAGCGAGTGGACATAGCAACCAAAACCTCTCTCATGTTTAAGTATTCATGAACTAGTTATAAATTCATTTTCAGCTAGCCTTCCTGACAATGGCAGTTACAGGAGTACTACTAAATTCCATGTTAATCAGCTCTCTCCCCAGAAATGTGGTTATTAATGTCTCTTTGCTGGAGATCAAAGAGAGATCCCAGCCACTGTTTCAATTTTCTCTTCAGTTCAATGATGATGAAAGGCACCAGATTAATAGCCTTGAGGTCCTGTTCAGCTGCTTCTCTGGACAGCAGGTAGAGGGACTAGCAGAGCTCACAGCTCACTTACTCTGGTCTGGGCTCCTGTGACAGCTATCCAGGTAGTTTTCGCCTTCCCGTGGGCCGTAAACCCAGTGCCTGCAGGGCCAGCAAGTGGAGTGAATTTTGATGAGTGGGAGCAGGTCTCTGTGGAGATGAGGCCCTGGCTGAAGGAGACAGTGCCTCCCAGCTCTGGAGTTGGTTACCATACTTACCTAAGAGAGGGCAGGAGTCCACATTTTTATGAGAAGCCTCACATTTTCAAACATGAGTGGCTCTTTCCTCCCAGAAAGATTTTTTGTGCAGAAACACTTGGGCTCTATATTTGCCAGCCTGCCCTCCCTTAGATATTTTCATAGACATGCTATGCCATTCATTTTTTTTGTAATAACTGTTTCTGAATAAATGAATATAGGACACCTAGGAAATGATCTTGTGGTTGACAAACAAACATGTGACCCTCTTGTTGTTGTTAGGTGCCATCAAGTTGAGTACGACTCATAGTGACTCTGTGAACAACAGCTCTGAACCCGGTCCTGTCCTGTACCATCCTCATATTTTCTGACACATTTGAGCCCACTGCAGCAGTCACTGTGTCAGTCCATCTGATTGAGGATCTTCTTCTCTTTCGTGACCTTCCACCTTTCCAAGCATGATGTCCCTCTCTAAGGAATAACCTCTCTTAGCAACATGCTTGAAATATGTGAGATCAGATTTGTTATCTTTGCCTTCCAGGAGCACTCTGGCTGTACTTTTCTCTAAGACATACCTGTTTGTTCTTTTGGTAGTCCATGGGATATTCAGTACTCTTCTCCAGCACCACAGCTCAAAGGCATCAATACTTCTTCTGTCATCCTTATTCATTGCCCAGCTCTCAGATGCATAGCAGGTGATCACAAACAGCATGGCTTGAATCAGATGCACCTTAGTTCTCAAAAGGATGTAACTGCCCCTCAATATGGAAAGGTTTCTGACCCACTCATTAGTTGCTTAACAATATGATAGTTTGACACAAAGAAAAAGAAGGACACGGTCACTTGTGGACTGAATTGGACATCTGAGCTGCAGCCACTGTCTGTGTGTGAACCGTGTCAGGGCAGGGCACTTGCATGTGGCCCAGTGCCTTGTGTGCAGATACAGTGAGACCAGGTGAGAGTTTCTTCAAATGCACATGTTAACAGCTTCCTAAATGTCAGGAAACTGGGAACACCCCCCTACCCTGGGTGGGTTGGCAGGATGCACCTCAGCTGATCTCACATGAGGTATGCAGGATCCTCCGGTGGTATAGACACTGAACATGCTCAGTGGTGACTGAAACGCTGGAGGTCCGATCCCAGATGTGGCCCAGAAGCAAGGCCTGGTGATCTAAGTAAAACCACCAGCGAGACTCTCCGGAGTGCAGCTGTTCTCTGGCACAGGTGCGGTCACCTTGATGACAACTGATGTTAGTTATGGGAAGAGGGACGTGGTGGCAGCCAATGTCTGCTCTTAGGAGTATGATTCCTTATGCCCTGGGTGGTTCCAACATCAGTGCTTCCTTTCTGGTGAAGCAGACTGAAGCCCGCCTTGGGCCTGGTGGCCAGGATTACTACGGTGGAGCTTGTGACAGTCCTTGCTGCCATGCTGTGCCGTGTGATTATAGCAGTGCAGCAGCCTAAGCATTGTGTATGTAACTCTCGTCACACAGGGGCTGTGACTGGAAGTGGGTGATGGATTCCTGGGGTCATTTTACATACCCTCTTACCCCTCTAAGCTAAACACATGAGCACCTGGAGTCAAAATGGCATTTTTCTGGCATTCTCTGTCACTAAATTTGGCTCTACAAGTGGAAACTTCAAATGCAACTTTCCAGAAGTGTCCTAAAAAGCTTGCTTTATTCTCATATCCTTCCTGCTATCTGGATATTGTTTGTGATGTCTGGAACCTATGCAACCACTATTCTTGATGAGAATGTTATTTAAACTCATCAGTGGAAGGGAGTCGGGTTACTCTATAATCCACTATTATATAGAAATACAGTAATAGGATACTCTGAATTCCACTGTTATATGTGTATAAAGAGCATTTACAAGCTAGAGGACAAATCAACAAAAACTTTTCCCCATTTCCCCGAAGTTGCCAACTTTATTACAAGCAACTGCCATCCATGGGAAGTCTGCCTAAAAAGTTTGCCTAATTTACGGTACAAATCCCACTGCCAGTACTCTCGATTATCTATTTGCTGGACCTGATGCACAAACGCCCAGGCAAATGCTCGGCACAGAACTCTGAAAGTCTTGATAATCTCTGTCAGTCGGGAGTCAGCACACTTGTGGACACACGGATAAAAGGCTCTTGGAGAAGCTGCCAGCAGTTGTTTCCAGCGGTTTATCACTCCTGGAAGGCTCATACAAACACCCGGCTCCATCAAACTCACATTAGCACAGCTCTGTTGTACCGCTGGGTGCAGTAACCCTGGACAACGAAGGTGCTTCAGCAAACTGTTCACAAGTTGCCGTCCCCCTGGGATGGTTTTAGTCAATTCAGAGCATTTACTCTAAATAAATATTTGCAAGTGGTGACTGTTTATAAAACAGCAACAATAGGTTGAACTCTAACCAAGCACTGGCTTTACTTTTACTGATTTGGCAGTGGAAATCAGTGTGGATGGGTCTGCTAGAATCCTCATCCTAGGGCGCTTAAGCCTCTGTGCATGATCTTGTTTGGGGCAGGGGGGTCTTCCAGCACTCCCCACCAACCACAGCTGGCTTTTCCATCATTATACGGCTCCCACTGCTGCCCAGGAAATGGAGTCTGCCTGTTTGTTGAATACAGGGACAGGACTAGCAGCTATATAAACACATAGCAACGTGGCTTCAACAAGGAAGAAGTTCAAGTAAATGCAATTTTATTCTCAGCGTCCCTACTATAGACACTCTACTAGGTCACCCTAACCACATAAGAATGGTTTATAGAGTAACCTGTGACTCTGGTTTTCTCTCAGAATTCTACATGTGATTTTTATCTGGGCTTCCCCTGTGGCTTTTGTGGTTTACTTTTTATTGTCATTTTTGTGAACTCTGTAGAGCACACTAGTTTTCTGTGTACATTGTTTTCATGTATTTGCCTTGTGATGTTCGCTGTGGTCCTGTTAATGTGACAGCTCTCACTCTCCCCCCCGCCCCCTTACAACCTCTTGTTCTTCTTCCCTTCCCTTCCCTTCCGTGTCCTTTGAGCTTTGTCGCTGTCTTTTTAGTCTGCATATGGTTTTATTATTGTGTAGAGCACACACCCCCTCCCTGGACTTATTGTTCACTCTATGGGCCCTTGCCTAAAGGATTGTCAGGGTTGGTGGAAGATCTATCCACAATCTACATTATGCAGATGACACAACCTTCCTTGCTGAAACTGAGGAGGACCTGAAGCACTTGCTGCAGCCTTCAATATGGATTGAGGCTCAGTTATCAAGAAGACAAAAGATTCTCACCACTGTACCAATTGGCAGCATCAGGATGGATGGTGAAGAGATTGAGATTGTTCACAGCTTTAGTTTGCTTGGCTCCACAGTCAACACTCTTGGCACCAGCAGCCAGGAAATTAAAAGCCGTATTGTGATGGGAAAGTCTGCTGTTAGGGACCTCTCCAAAGTATTGAAGAGCAGTGGTGTCTCTCTGGAGACTAAGGTGCATCTGATCCAGGCCATGGTCTTTGCAATCACTTGTTATGCATCCAAGAGTTGGACACTGACTAGGGAGGATAGAAGGAGAATTGATGCCTTTGAGCTGTGGTACTGGAGAAGAGTATTGAATGTACCATGGACTGCTAAGAAAAAAACAGATTCATCCTGGAGAGGGTTAAACTGGGCTGCTTCTTGGAGGCAAGGATTCTGAGGCTTCATCTGTCATACTTTGGACATGTTGTAAGGAGGGACCAGTCCTTGGAGAAGGACATCATGCTTGGGAAGGTGGAGGGACTGTGCAGGAGGGGAAGGCTCTCTATGAGGTGGATTGATTTGGTGACTGGGGTAATCAGGATGGGTGTATCAGAGACAGTGCTATTGGCACAGGACAGAGCAGAGTTTAGGACTGTTGTACATAGGATCGCTATGAGTCACAAGTGACTCGACAGCACATAACAACAACAGCAACATGGGTCTTTGTGCTATTTGGTTGGAAGTTGGTCTTGGGTTTCCATCAGTCTCTGTCAGACCTATAAGTCCATTCTTTCTCATGTATTTGTGGTATTCTGGGCAGAATTGATGATTCCCTTGTATCTTCTGAAAAACCAAAACAAACCATTGCTATTGAGGCTATTTCAATTCACAGTGACCCTGTTAAACAGATTAGAGGTGATCATTGAGTTTATAAGGATATGAGACTTTACAGAGGCAGACTTCCTCATCTTTGTCCTATGTGGAGACCACTGGGTTTGGATTGCCTTCTTTCTGGTTAGTGGTAGAAGTCATAAGCACTAAGCCACCAGAACTCCTTATTTCTTCAAAGAGGGATAAGAAAGTTGTGCATTCCAAGCCGAGAGGAAAGCACTTTGGAATCCTCTGCAGCGTGCCCAGCACCTTGCCATCATTGTTCTTGGCTGTTGTGGGCTTCTCTCTGACTCACGTGGTTGGGTAGAGGCTGCAGAGACACTACCCGGGCCTGCACTGTCTTCATGATCACTGACCTGTTTGAGCCCACTATTGTGTCACCGTTTCGGTCTGTATCCTGGAGGGTTTCTCTGATTCTACTGACACTTCCTTTTCCCAACCATGATATTGTCTTGACCTGTCCAGCGTGAGTGAACCATCCTATGTCTGAGGGCATTTTGGTTGAATTGTTTCTGAAACTTGCCATCTTTACAGGATGTTAGGTGGTGAGTAATAGATGACTTTTATATTGAAGAGCAAGCGATGACATGGGGAGGGACCAGAAACCACCTTTCTGCAGTTGCCAGGTGGGGGAGGGTTTTGGTGGTGCCGAGCTCACCGAGAAATTGCATCCCTTACAGAGTTTTAAGAGAGTTTGGATTAATTTCCAATCTTAATGAAGGTGCTACCAGGCAGCAGATAATTGGGTGTCTGTCTGCTCTCCCTGGAAAGCCTGAAGCATTCTTCTACTTTTCTGTACCCCACTAGTTGTCTCTCTTCCCCCCCCCCCCCATATCCACATCTTCACAGCAGCCTAGACTCTGCTGTGGGCATCCAGTCTTCTATTCATGCTCAGATACCTGTCACAGGAAATACTGGTAACAGACGTCACAGGCCACACTTGCCAGGGGGAATGTTTTCAATGTTCAGACCTAACCGCCCACCCAACAATATTCAGCCTTTGCCGGGAATGTTCTCAGAGGACCGATTGGATCCTCTGCATTGTAGGTATTGAAAGATATCACAGCTCATGGTGAGGAGACACCCCTATACATCTTTTTTGTGGTTGGAGTACCATGACTCAGAGGTTTCGATTCCTCCCTCTGTTCCTGGTGTAGTCATTGGAGGAACAGGAAAAGACTTCATCAGTAACAAGATGTCTTCTTTGCCTCTCTGGAAAGCTGGATTTTTTTTTTGAAACATATTATCTGAAATTGTAGCAACAGACCTGACAAGACATTCTTGTTACTTTCTTTCCTAGTTAAGAAGCAAGAACTTGCATAAATGATTAAGGAACACAGTCTTTTGCTTCTTAAGTATCCAATTTAAATGTGTTTATCACCAGGAATGCTGCAGCTTAGGGGGAAAAAATGAACCAAGCAATTTTTACAAACAAGCTAACAAAATAAAAGCAGTGAAGTATGGCTGCTGTTTGGTGAGGGATGAGGGATAGATGTTTGGTTTTCTCTACCTATAACTAACAGCCAGTAATCATGTTTCTGTGAAACTTGGTTGAAAGAAGACTCATCCACAGCCAGAGATACACAGATAACACAGCCTTGCTTGCTGAAAGCTAAGAGGGCTTGAAGCATGGTGTCAATGAAGTCCATCTTAGTCTTGTGAGTGGCATTTTTGCCCTTATACTCTGTGAAGAAGTCTTACTCTAATGTGGACTGCTGGAAGAGCTGTGCTTTGTATAGGCTGAGGGCCCCTTAGAAAGGAGGATGGTAAGATTGTCTCACATGTTTTAGACAGTGCCAAGAAGAACTGTACCTGGAGGCACACATTGTGCTTGGTAAAGTAGGGGGTGAGAGGAAGGGAGGAAGATCCTTCATGCAATGGACCGATGCAGTGGCTGCAGCAGTGGGTTCAGGCAAAGCAGTGATTCTGAAGGTGGAGGACCAGAGTGAGAACTGACTTGATAGTGTTCTACAGCAATCACATGTTCTTGTAGGGAAAGAACAACAACAGAAGGCATTGTTGGGCAATTGTGTGTGTTTCGGGGAGGAAAGCAGAGCATCCGTACTTGACAGATAATGTGAGAACAGAATTGTTGGAAAAGCAGGGCTTTTCCGTTTCTGCTTATGGAGGAAGCTCCCAGCCTGCAGTAGACAGCTCTGTCATGGAGCTCCTTCAGGACTCAGAGCTGATAGTGTCACTGTCAGCATCTGCGGAGCTGGCCCCTCACTCCTGTGACTCTACATGCTGCCCGGTCCTGCCCACACGGACAGGGGCACATCGGGTTTTCATTGTCAGATTTTTTGAAAGTAGATTCCCAGGCTTTTCTTCCTAGTCCATCTCAGTCTGGAAACTCCAGACTAACTTGTTCAGCATCAGAGAAACATATAAGCCTCCCTCATGGGTGGGTGGTGACCGTGTAGGAGAAATTCAGGCCAGGAAGGGAGCCCATGTTTCCTAAAAAGGAGGTGCAGTGTGAGTTCTACCCATGAACTGCCACTGCTGTCCACCTCAGAGGTGTTAAAACAAGGCCCCTGAGGCACTGTGCCCCTCCCAGCCGGCTGTGTGTCCTGGTGTTCAGGGTCAGTGCTGTGGGTGATTAGCATCATGGAATGGCTTGGAGAACCCTCAATGTGAACTTTTCCAAGTCTGTTCTTTCATGGAACAAAGGGGTTAAAGGTCCACCCCCGGCAACCTTTCTAGAATTGCTCTATTCAGATCACACAGCACAACACAAAATTCATTACAGCTCAATTTTAAGGCTCATTAGTTGTTGGATCTTGGTTGCTTATCAAGACAGAGGAGAATTTAATTTCTTCTTGTTGAAACAGGATGGCATTAGGTATTGAGTATCTAACCAGTTAACTACACATTCTCTCTCTCTCTCTCTCTCACACACACACACACACATGTACGTATAAATATATACACGCTCATGCATACTTTTTTAGTACATATCAACATACAATTATTCTGTTTGGTATATTATTTTGATAGTGCCTGTGGTTATCATTCTCAGTTGGTGACTGAAAGGTTATGCTTCAGCTTACCTAGTGGTACCTTGGAAGAGAGGCCAGGCTGTGTGCTTTCCTATAGGTCACAACCTTGAGAGTCTGGTGGAGTAGTTTTGTGCTGTACAAATGTGTCCAAGTTGACAGCTGTCTGCTGTGTGTTATAAAACATATACTAAATGCAGGGAAAAAACCCCAGTCACTGCTCAGAGCTTAGGAACAAGTCTGCAGGACACAGTAGAACTACATTTTAGGATTCACAATCCTGTACGTCTTACAGAAGCAGTCTACCCTTGGCCTTCTCCCAGAGAGCGGCTGGTGAGCTCAACCCACTGACCGTTGCTTAGCACTACAGCTCCGTAAATTTCATGGATATTAATAATTGCACTTATGAGCAACTGTGTTTGTGCCAGGCCTGCATTTCAGGTGCTGATGGGAGTGGGGGCTTCCTGGGAGAGGAGGGGGAGTGGGGTGGGCCCGTAGTGTCTGCAGCCACCTCACCTTACTCTTTTTACTCTGTTTGCACATGCATTGTCACAGCCCTTTTACAAACACTGTCTCTGTCCCTCCTTTGCTAAGTGTCTTCAGTGTAGGTCACAGAAATGCTCATAAGGGTAGGAATGTGCCAGGCTCAGCAGTGCTGTGGTGACACTAAGCCAGGCTCAGGCTTGGCACTGCACTCCGCGGAGGGATGGGCCAGGTGTAGAGCCAGGAATGGAGGTGCGTGGAGCTCTCCAGGATCCTGATGAAAGGTCTCTGGGAAGCTGACTTGTTCTGTGCAGCCTGCTGGCATTCAGATGAGTGGAGGTCAGAGGTTGAAACTTGTTTCATAAATGCCTGTTGGCGAAGCGTGAGGGTGAATAGGTCAGGGTACATGAGAAGAGGGGGGTACCGTTGAGTTGATTCTGACTGATGGTGACCCTGGAGGTCAGAGTAGAACTGCCCTATAAAGTTTCCAGAAATCTGTACAGAAGCAAATGACTTCATCTTTGTCCTGTGGAAAGACTGGTGGAATCAAATTGTCCACATTTTAGTTAGCAGTCCAATGTACAAGTCCCTGTACCACAGAACGAGCACTTGTTGGAAAAATGGTGCCAGTAGACTTTTTGACACAGTGGTATCATAAACTTTCAATGTATGGAAAACTTAGTGTCTGTGAAATGCAGTAAATCAGGTGCCATAAAGTGCCGTGGGGCTGCAACTTACTGCTTGAGAATACATGCCTTCTTAACATTATGTAACCTTTGCGTGCATTAAAATTAGGCCTCTGTTGAGACCTTCATTTTACCCAAGGAGAACCTGAAGAAGGGAAGTGAGACCTCAAGCCCATGGCTTCAGTGCCAGTGGTCAGCCTGTGCCCAGTGCTAAGGGCTAGGTGTCTTCCTCCTCCCTTGCAGGTCTGGGTAGGGAGTATGGCTGTTACTCCTTTGTACAGATGGGGAAGCTGAGGCACAGAGCAATCATGCAGCTTCTCTGGGACCACCATGTAGCAGATGGCAGGCACCGATGCCCCACCACAAGGCTGGCTCCAGGTGCTAAGCCTGTGACAAACACTAGGCAGACAGTTCTTATTTGTGGACCTTCTTTCCAGTCTTTTCCTGTGTCTGCATGGATTTAGAAGCCATGGTGGCATCATGGGTAAAGTGGTCAGTTGTTAACTGAAAGGTTGATTTGAACTTGCCAGGTGCTCCTTGAGAAAAACAGGGCAGCCTGCTTCTGGAAAGATTCAGCGCCTTGTTGGCCCCACGGGACAGCTCCGCGCTGTACTGTAGGGTCACGTGGTTGTCTCCACGCTTTCTAGTCTCGACCCTCATGCTCGGAACTTCTCTGGAGCACATGGAGGTGTTCTGACTGTGCGTCCTTGCCATCGGCACCGTCTTCCTGTCCTGTTTCCATTCTGCTCTTGGCATGTTGCGGACTGCTGTCCACCCAGAAGCTTCTCTGTCTGCGGCATGTCCCCACTTAGCCATCTTTCCTGATGGTCAGGCCAATCAGATTTCACCTCTTCAGAGCAGGCTTGATTCTATACAAATCTCACTCTGAACCTCTTACATATTTGCTGGCTTACCTGGTATCACTGTCCTCATAGCATCTTCTGAGTGACTTCATTCATCTGCTTCCTTGTGTCCACTAACAGAGATGTGTCTGCCCTGCCTTCTGTCACCTCAGTACCTTGGAAGGCCCGTGGCCGACTCAGCCTTAGTGCTGGGTAAATGATTAAGTGGGTAACTGTACCTAGTTTCGTTTTCTTTGGGCATGTCACTAGCAAGAACATCCCAGGAATGTGATTAACTCTGCTTAAAGGACATCTGTGCCCAAGAGGCCCGGTGCCCAGCAGGAACTGGTGAGTGGAAAAGCGGCCTGTGTTCCCTGCTGGCTCTGACAAGCCCCGACTCTTCCTCCCTTCCTGCTTGCAGAGATGAAAGGCTCTCTGTTTGCTTCTGCTTCCTTTGCTGAGGACTCTGCCATGAATCTTGTGTGCTCTGTCAGGGACTGCTTCTCCTGCGTACCTCTGGGATGCTGAGGGTGACATCTGACGTGCGAGGCGGTCCAAGCTAGCACAGGCCTCTGGAAATGTGAGGAAGCCAGTCCCCATCCTCAGTCCATGCTGTTCAGTTTCCACTCAGACTCCCAAGTGCCCTCCCACCCCTCTCCTACTTCCAGGAGCACCCAGGCACTCTCATGGGGAAATGGAAGGAGTGTGATGAATGATGATGACTCATGGCTTGTCCAGTTGCTGGGCTGCTGGAAAGCGGTGTTTTCAGCATGCACCAGGATTTATGATTTGTGGGAAATTGAGTGTCAGTGGTGTGCTGTCTTTGCTGAGGTCGTGAGCGAGGCGTAGATGGTTGAGATATAGCCTGTAGTTGAGTGCTGTGTAGTCTGCTCTGATCTCAGCAGCTCTGGAAGACAGGGCAGAACTGACCTAGCAATGCCGAGCTTTGCTCTTTATAGGAGCAGATACCAGGTCTTTTCTGGACAGAGCCTTTCTTCCAGAAGACTAGTGTTGTTGTTTTTTTTCTTTTAAAATTTTTTTTATTAATTTTAATGAACATTTACAGAGATTTTGGATTTCAGTTCATCCATTGTTGCACTTTTCTCCCTGCCCAACCTTCGCCCCCCTCCCCCAGTTCTCCAGTTCTCGCCTCTCTTTGAAAAGTAAAAGAAAAATTCTTTCATTGGTATAAAATCCGCCCCCCTGAGTGCACTCCACTATTCAACTTTAATTCTGGACTCTTGTGATAACATAATACCTTATCATATATCGCTTTTAAATTTTTCTCTCCCTCATCTGTTTCAATTCAGTATACATAATTTATCCAGTTTTTCTCAGTCTTACCCCAACCCTGATGTCAGCCTCATTCTACAAGAGTGGCACCATGCAGTATTTGTCCTTTTTTCCCCCCTTTTCTTTTTTTTAATTAATTTAGTTTGTTTATTTTTCATTTCAGTGAACATCTACAGAGATTTTGGAATTCCATTCATTCATTGTTGCACCCTTCTCCAGAAGACTAGTGTTTTAGCATTATGCCCCTAAGGCTCCTTGAGGAATATACATTTCCTTACTTAGATACACTACTTGATTCACTCTGTAATTGTTTAACAAACTAAATAGCTGATGTATTCTGTTTGTGTAATCTAGGTTTTCTGCTAAGGGTTTCAGAAAACCCAATGATTAATGGTGATAGTTTAGTAACACTGGGACATAGTTCATTTCACTGAACTTAAAGTTTATGCTATACTACTAACCTAGAGGTTTGAGGTTCAGACTCACCCATTTGAACCACAGAAGAAAGGCCTGGCAATCTGCTTCTATGAGGATTAGCGTCAAGCGAACCCTATGGAGTAGTTCTCTATGACGAAGGGGGCGACCATGAGTCTGAAGTGATTTGGCAGAATGAGCTTTTCTCCTCTCTGTTTTTTTGTTGTTGTTTATACAGATGCCGTCCAGCTGACTTTTACTCATAGTGCTTTCACTGCTGCTGGTCGGAACCTTGCCCAGCCCTGTACCATCCTCACTATAATAGCCAGGCTTAAGCCTAATGTTGCAAGTCACCAGGTCAGTCCATTTCTTTGTGGACCTTCCTCTCTTCTGTGGATCTTCTAATTTCCCAGAATGTTGGGGGTTTTTCCGTTACTGGCCCCTCCTAATGACATGCACAAAGCATTTGAAACACTTTTACCAACCATGCCTGTAAGGAGCACCTTGTTTACATTTCCTCGCCAAATTTGTATTTTCTTTTGATAGCCTGTTATATACTCAATATTCTTCTCTACCACCACAGTTCAAAAGCAGCAGTTCTTCTTTGTTCGTCCTTATTCATTGTTCAACTTTCACATGCATATGAAGCAATGGAAAATACCATGACTTGGGCCAGCTATAACTGTTCTTTAAGCTGTTTCAGTTTGTCTATTGAATATAATTTTTTTAAAAGGTACTTCTTGGTTTTTTTGTCTCATTAAAGTTTTACTATTAGAAAAAATTAAATGATGCCAGTTAAATTTTGTGATGCATATTCTAATGCATTTAAAGAAATGTGTAAAATTATTTAAAGACTCTCTCCTACAAGTATGCATTAGAATTGCTCACTCATTGCCATGTATTTGGAACAAACTTAATAGCTGACCCTCCAGCGGGTTTTCAGAGGCTATAAATCTCCTATGGAGGAGTTGGTGGATTGGAACTATATGGCCTTAAGGTAAGGAGTTGCACTGTCAACTCAGAGGCACCATCTATTTATGGGAGAAAGATGGACATTCTCCTCCCATGTGATTTACAGCTTCTGAAAACCCTCTAGAGAGTCAGCTGTGAGTCAGTTCCAACTTGATAGCACATAACAACAGCTGTGGGGTTGATGGTATGACTCCTTACTCACTAGGCCACCAGGGCTCCTGGAATACTGAGCCCTTAATAAGAAGAAGGTGATAGACCAATAGTTGCATTCACAAAACTCGGTGTAGAGTCCATTAAGGAGGAAAGGGTAAGCTTCTTACACAGTTAGACATTGATTCCATTTGCCTATTAGGAAAGGATCATGACTTACTCTGACTTTAATTTCTGCTTGTGGAAATCCAATTCTGTACTTTTTGAGGGTTGAAGTCATTGCTAGCCATTTTTTCATAGTACTTGTACAGATTATTTAAGCTTTTTATGTCTGAGGTTTTTGTCTGTAAAGTTACGGTTCTGGCCCATAAGTTTGTTGCACAGATTAATGCTTTAGTACTTTTAAAATACTGCAAGTTTTGGTAAACACATAGCACTTGATCAGTGCAGGGACAAAGTAGTACCAAGCCTCCAGGGAATTAAAAATCCATGTGGTACTTTTAACTCTCCTATAATTTACCTACAAATACCCAGCAACTGACCAGAAGCTTTGTTGTTATTGTTGTTATGTACTGTAGAATCAGAACAGACTCATAGTTGACCCTCTGGTCCATAGCTGACCCTCCAGCAGGTTTTCAGAGAGTTAATCACATGGGAGGAGATTACCCATCTTTCTCTCATGGAGCAGTTGGTGGCCTCAAAGCATGTGCCTTTGGAATTGCAGTTTTGCCACAAGGCCACCTGAGCTCCCTGACCAGAAGCCTTACTGGTAACGTAATCAGTTGATTGATAGATATCTTATATCTGAGACAAAAAGTAATTTGCAGAAAGTGCAAGCCTTCTGCCTGCTGACAGTGGCAGTGATAGCTTCATGAGTTTTCCATGCTTGTGTGAGGGTGGCCCTTGCTGGACTCATTCATGGTGAGGTGGCGGGCAGCTGCAACCAAGGACCTCAGTATTGTTCGCACCAGGCAGTACACCTTCTTCATGTAATGCCAGGACTTTTTTTGCTTCTTGGGGGCATTTCCAGCACCACTAGAGTTAACTCTGTGGGCCCCATGGCATTAATTCAAGGTTTATGGTGTCACCCAAACATGATGAAAAATGCTTTAGAAGTGCAAGACATCATCTTTTACTTTGGTACTTTAATTTATTGGGGTGACAAACTGTTTATTCAGATGGCAAATGTTATCCAGCATTCTTAAAATCAAGTGTAAGCAGAGCATACAGTTCAAACTTGTGTTGGCCAAGGCTAATATTTACATGATTTTTGAGCTGGAGTGCTAATCATCAGAGGATCCTCACAGTCTAGTCAGTATGGATCTAGTAGAAACTTCTCATCACTTGGGTTACCTTGTAGAGCTGGCTGTGTATCATTCCAAGGCTGTAGGGGTGGTGGGAGGAACTTGTGACTCTTTGCTTTTGAGTGCTTACAGTTCTGAGGAAGTGAGTGAATGTGGCATACAGAGACACTTCTGCTGTTGTGAGTAACAGGCACGGCCTCATTTTGCAGCTAGATTAGCATCAAGGTCATTGGCTGTGCTGTACAGATGGTGTTACTTTTGTTGGGTGTGGTTGAGTAGACCAAGACTCTCAGCAACCCTGTGCATGACAGATGGAAACCTGGCCATGTCCTGTGCCATCCTCTGTCTCCGCTATGCCCAAGCCCATTGTTAACATTGCTCTGGTCTGGGGATCCTTCTCCAGTTCATGAGCATGATGATTGGATGCACATGCTTTTGCATGATATGTGCCACTCTATTTTTAAATTTTTTTATTATTATTAATTTTAATGAACATTTACAGAGACTTTGGATTTCTATTCATTCATTGTTGCCCTTTTCTCCCTGCCCACCTCTCCCCCCACCCAGTTGGCTCTTCTTTTGGAAAAGTAAAAGAAAAATTCTTTTATTGTTATACAGTCCCTCCCCCTAAGTCCACTCCACTATGCAGCCTTTGTTCTAGACTTCTGTCATGACTATAATACCTTATCATGTATCTCTTTTAAACAGTTCTCCCCCTCATCTGCTTCAATGCAGCATACATCATTTATTCCATCTTTATCATCGCCCCCAACTGCAATCTCCTTCCCATTTTACAATGTGACACTGTGTAGTGTTTGTGTTTTTGTGACTGAGATATTTCACTCAGCGTCCTCTAGGGTCACCCATTCTGAATAGTATTTCATGAGTTCCTTGTTTTTCAATGCAGCATAGTATTCCATTGTGTGAATATACCACAGCTTCTCCATTTGTTGATGGGAATTTAGGTTGTTTCCAACTCTTTGCTATTGTGAACAAAGTCACGATAAACATGGGTGTGCAGACATGTGCCACTCTTAAACCTTATTATGACACTGACACATTATCTGTCTGATGTAAAAAAAAAATAGGGCTGCTGTGTTTTACCATATGAATGTTGGTCAGGAGCCCCCAGGAGACAAGAACTAGGCACCACACCTGGACAGGGTAAATGACAGGTGTTTGCTCTTGTCTTTGTTAATTGCCATCAAATGGGCTTTGAGTCCTGCCGATCTCATGGTGCCCCATCCTGCTCCATCTTCATGGCCTCTTCCTGGCTGTCTGCATGCTGGTGGTGTCACTGTGGCTGCTGTGCCAGTCCAGCCCATGGCCTCTCCCCCATGTTCACAGACCCTCTGCTTCCCTTTTCTAGTGGTGCTGCTTTCCTTGAGTGTCCAGGGTAAGGGAGCCCAAGCCTCACTTCCAAAGAGTGCTTTTGTTGAGCTGCTTCTCATGCCCTCTGTGGACTTCCTACACGATGACTACTACAGTTTACTAGGGGCCAGCATCCCACGTTTTACAGAAAGGGACACGGAGGCCCCAGAATCACGTAACTTGTGGGTGTCGTGGCAGGCTGAAACGCTGTCCCATGCCACCTCTGCCGTGCAGCAGCCACTCACGCAAAAGCACATGCGTAACTTGTCTGCCTTGGGACCTGCAGCTCTACGGAGGAGGGGAGCCGTCATTAGCACATTTAATTATGAAAATTCGACAGCCGTGCTCTGGGGAGAGAGCAATGTAAACATGTGCAGGCTGTGTCTCCCTCATCCCTCCATCTGCTGACGGAGCCCTGGAAGGAGTGAGAGGCTGGAGGCAGACGGGCCCCAGGGTTCCGGTGCTCTCAGATCCCGGTGAGATGGGAGTGTTGTCAATTATGGGTCCCCTGCTGCTTGCAGTTTCTCAGAAACCGTTCAATGCCATGTAAGACCAACTCAGGAAACTTCTGTCTCAAATATACAGAACATGGGTTACGTGGAGAATCACCCCCTGGATGAGAGGACTCGTGCTGTGTATTCTAAACAGTCTTATCTATCAGTGAGACACCCTGAGTCCAAGAATACCTGTGTGAAACCTTTTTAATGTACAGTATTTAGTTTTATGTGTAAACAAGGCTATTTATAGTGTCGAAGGAGTCCCTGGACAGTGTAGATGGTACAGTGCTCTGCTGCGAACTAGAAAAGGTTGAACGGTGAAACCTGCCCAGTGGTACCTCCGAAGGGGCTGCAGTCACCTGGCCAGCTCCTGGGGTGACCAGCAGCTGCTGGGGGTACTGCAAACTGACTATACAAACGCTGTGGCTGCTTGCAAGTGTGTGTGCTCAGCGGAGGTTTCTAAGATGTGTTAACTTAGGAGAAACGTTCTTCCTCAAGCACTCGTTGTCTCTCTCTGGGTGCCACAAAGATGTCCTCTTGCATCTGGAACAAGGTGGTTGGGAAGTCCGTGAAAACTAAGACTCTGGTATCTTAAGCACATTCTAGCTGGTGATCTTCCCACCTTCCCCACCATACTCTTTACAAGCAAGAAAATTGACCACACTGCTATCCATGTTATTTCACCTCACAGCAACCCTGTAGGACGGAGAACTGCCCCAGGAGATTTCAGGGTTTTAAATGTTTATGAAACATACTGCCTCATAACAGAGCAGTTAGTGGATTCAACAGCTAACTGTTTGGTTATCAGACATACAGCAACTCTACCCTAGCTACCTTCTTAGAATGGGAAAAAAGTGCCCCCAAACCATTGTCCTTGAATAGATTCTAACTCATAGTGATTGTAGAACAGAAGATTTCAAAGGGGAGCCAAAGAAGATAGAGCAAAGTACAAGGGAAAGTGTAAAGAGCCAGAATCAGAATTAAAAAGAGAGGAATTTGCTCAGTATTTCTCAAACAGAAAGAACTGAAAAAAATCAAGCCTTGAGTTGAAATACTGAGGGATCCTGTGGACAAAATCTTGAATGATTCAGGAATCATTGAAAGAACATGGAATGAATGCACAATCACTATTCCAAAAAGAGTAAGTCAACACTGAGACATTTCAGGAAGTATATGAACAAGAGCCAGTGGTAATTGAAGATGACGTTCAAGCTGCACTGAAGGCATTGGGAAAAAAAAAATAAGGCCCCAGGAATAGATAGGATACTAATTGATAGTTTCAGCTAACAGACATGCTCACCACCAGTCTATGCCAAGAAATTTAGAGGGCAGCTTCCTGGCTGACTGAATGGAAGAGATTCGTATTTATTCCCATTATCAATAATTTGACCCAAAAGTGGAAATTATAGAATAATATATTTAATATACAAGCAAAATATTACTGAAGATAATTTAAAAATTGCTAGAATAGTACATGGATAGGAAATTGCTAGACAGTCAAGGGTTTAGAAGAGGCTGTGACATTAGTGCTAATGTTAGATGGATCCTGGCTAAAAGCAGAGAATACCATAAGAATGCCATTTTGTGTTTTATTAACTGTGAAAAGGCATTTGACTGGGTGGATTAAAAAATTATGGCTAACATTGAGAAGAATGGGAATCCCAGAACACTTAGTTGTGATCATATGAAATCTATTCCTAGATCAAGAAGTTGTCCGAATGTAGCAAGGGAACACTGCATGTTTTAAAATCAGGAAAGATGTGCATCAGGAATAGATCTTTCTTCATACCTATTCATTGTGTATGCTGAACAAATGATTTGTGAACTCTATGAAGAAGAATGTGACAACAGGATTGGAGGAAGACTTACCAACAACCTGTGTGATGCAGATGACACAGCCTTGTTTGCTGAAAGTGAGGAAGGCTTGAAAAGCATGCAACAGAAGATTAAGGACTATAGCCTTTGATATGGATTGCATCTCAACATCAAGAGAACAGAGGTCCTCACCACAGGACCAGCAGACATCAATCATTGTGATGAATAAAGAAAGGTTTGAAACTGTCAGGGATTTCATCTTGTTTGGACCAACAGTTAACACTCTTGATACCAGTGGTCAGGAGATCAGGTGATGCCTTGCATTGGGCAGTCTGTTGTCAGTGACTTCTCTAAAACACTTAAGAGCAGTAATGTCATTTTGAAGACTAAAGTGTGCCTGATTTAGGCCATGATTTTTTCAGTGTCTTGCTATGCATCTAAAGAGCTGGACAGTGAATAAGGATGATAGAAGAATTGATATCTTTGAGTTGTGGTGATGGAGAAGAGAATTTGATGGAGAAGAGAATTTACTATCCCATGGATGACCAAAAGAACAAACAAATAAATATATGTTGGAAAAAGTTCAGCCAGGGTGCTTTCTGGAGGCAAAGATGATGAAGCTTTGTCTCTCATACTTTGGAAGTTTTGTTAGGAGGAATTGTTCCTTGGAAAGGGACATCATACTTGGATCCCCAGTAAAATGAATTGACACAGTGACGGCAGCAATAGGTTTAAGTGTGTCAGAGATGATGAGGATAGCCCAGGATAGGACAGGATTCAGATCTGTTGTTCAGAGAAGGTCACTATGAGTTTTACTCAGCAGCATCTAACAACCGTAAATTTCAAGTTTCGAGTCACAACAACAGAGAGCTCAATTGGCCTAGTGAACAGAAAGTGATGCTACCAAGCCAGAGGTTGGTGACTTAATCCGTGGCCCTCATGGATTAATTGGTTTTAGTCAAACATTCTTCTAGGTCATGTAGTCCTTGTCTGTCCACTTGCCGTACAGAGGTAACTTGTGGTTGCTGTGATGCTGAACACTGTGATACTGATGTGTCAAATGTGATAATGGTTAACCATGGTGGACAGTATTTGGTAGAGCTCCCTGATTAAAACAAGCCTGGAAGCAAGAGTGGCATCCATTTCCCGAAATAGCTTGCCTCCAGAAAACCTATGAACCTGGAGAAATGATGAAAGTCATACAAGTGTTCAGGTCTTTTGTTCGTAGGGTCACTGTGAGTCTCCTATGACTCAACAGCACATAACAACAACAGTCTTTATGAAAGAGGACTCTGGTGTCCTGGTGGGTAAGAAATTGAACTGCTCAACCAGAAGCCTGTGGTTTGAATCCATCAGCTGCTCTGTAGGAGAAAGACAGGCATTCCCCTCCTGTGTGACTTAACAGCTATTGAAATTTCACAGGAGGGTCAGCTATTTAGTTGGTTCTTCCTTAACAGTGACGAGTGACTCTCTTTGGAAGAACATTGACCCATCTTTCTCCTGAAAAGTGGCTGATGGGTTTCAGCAGTCAGCCTTCTGGTTAGCAGGCAGTTTCTTTAACCAC
Organism: Elephantulus edwardii; assembly: GCF_000299155.1. NCBI lineage: Eukaryota > Metazoa > Chordata > Mammalia > Macroscelidea > Macroscelididae > Elephantulus > Elephantulus edwardii. The sequence goes on from NW_006399898.1 coordinate 414,847, forward strand.
CACATCACCAGAGCTCCTTGTTTAAGATTCAACTATAAAAACCCAAGCTCACTGCCATCTTTGAGTTACTTCTGACTCCTAGTGATCCTACAGCACAGAGGAGAACTTCCCCAGAGGATCCCAAGCTTGTCAGTCTTTATAGGAGCAGACTGCCACATATGTTCTCCCAGAGCAGCAGGGAGGTTTGAGCCTCTGATCTTTCCGTCAGTAGCTAAGTGCTTAACATAGTACCACCAGTACTCCTAAATACTTATGACATCTTGGTAAACTGTAATAGGAATGGTCTTGATATTCTTGGGTGGGTAAAGAATTTGTCTTAAATTGACTTAATTAAGATACAAGGAAGGAATCTGAGATACCCTGTAGGACTGTGGTACCTCACAGTTCTCACTCTGAGTCTGGGATCACCCCCAACAACTCCTGCTGTGTGCCCATCTGCACCTTCTTTTCCTGCTGTGCTTCCTGCATGTCCAGGTCATCCTCAGGGATAATTGGGAATGGATGGCGTTTCCTCCTTGTTTGGTAACTCTTGGACCAGTCTGCCAACGTAGACTGCAACTCCACTGTATCCTTAACATTTGCTGAAAATTGCAAGTAGTTCTATACCCCACGATTTATCTACAAATGCTTTTGGCTGAAAATAACAGAAAATCCAATTTATTTGTCTCTGGAGGAAGTGGAAGTGTGTTTTTCTTAACCTAACAAGAAACCTGGAGGGATGCAGTTGCTGCCGTGGGGCTGAGTTGATGGCAGGGTTTACAGGCCCCCAAGACCTGCCCTACTTTTGCTCCCTCCCATTTTTGATGCTGTTGGGTGCTGTTCAGTCAATTCTAATGGCTCACAGCGACCTTGTGTAGGACAGAATGGTGGTCATTAAGAACAGTACATTTCTGCTGACTCCCTGGAAGATGAATTGGCACAGGGACTGCAGCCCAAGGTTCAGGCAGAGCAGAGATTGTGGGGATGATGCAGGACACCGTTGTTCCTCGGGCCACTGTGACTCAGAACCATCCTGAGACACCTAAGGACCACACAAGTCTTTGCCAGATAAGGAGGCCGAGGTCCCTTAGAGTGTTTGCCTTTCCTCCTCTTCCACGGAGTCCAGTGATCCTGCCCCTTACCTGCCTGAGAAATGTCTCCAATACCTGTGGGCTGTTTCCTCCCATCTGGACAATTCAGTCTGCCCCAGCACTATCAAAACAAGCCCCAGGCTGCTTTCAGACCAGTGTCAGGCCATGGGACCCGGTACCTAAGTGCCACGACTGTGTTACATGCAACTGGACTCAGCCCCGGGCCCATACAGGGGCAGCCACTGTCAGGGGAGTGCTGGTGCTGCTTCACAGCCTCCATGAAGCAAGTGGATCCTGTCTGGCAATGATCCTGCAGGACACAAATGGAGCCCCACCCCATAGTGATTCCCAGGCTGTCATCACGTGAGGGATCTCATCAGCAGGCCTTTCTCTGGTATACCTGCTGGTCGATTTGAACCACAGACCTTTTAGTTAGTGCCCAGGCACTTAATGATTACACCACCAGGGCTTTCTCTTGAATAAATAATGCATCTCTCTGTAGGGCAGGGGTGTGGGGTGTTTAAAAGGGGTATCAAGCAATGTTGGGTACATGATTTTACCACAGAAATATATACACACACATACATACGTACATACATGCACTCATATATGTATGTTCAAACTTCCTCAGTGAAATACTGTTGTTGCTATGTGCTGCCAACTTAGAACTGACTCATAACTGACCTTCCAGTGGGCTTTCAAAGCCTTTAAATCACACAAGAGGAGAATGCCCATCTTTCTCCCACAGAGCAGCTGGTGGCTTTGCACCATTTGCCTTTGGGTTGCTAGTATAACGCCTTACCCTCTAGTCTACCATGTATATGTATTTGTACACTGCTAATGCAAGAGTATGTGTCTATACTTATATATGTGTACATATACATTCACAAATACTTTCATAGGTACACACATGTTATTGTTATGTGCCATCGAGTGACCTGCAACTCATAGCGACCCTGTGTACAACAGCCTTAAAACCTGCTCTATCTGCTAATCTAATTGTCTCCTACACAACTACACAAATACATATACACAAGTCTAATGCAAAGAAGTGTGTTTATATGTATTTTGCATGAGAAGTATGTGTACGTGTTTATAACCAAACTTGGTGCTGCTGAGTTGGTTCTGACTCTCAGAGCTCTTCAGAAGGTTTTAGAGGCTGTAATATTTGGGGAAGAAGAGTGCCCATCTTTCTACCTCGAGTGGCTAGTGGATTTGAACTGTTGACCTTAATTTAGCAGCCTGTTCATTCTGTATTATGCTACCAGGGCCCCGTGTGTGTGTACTTTAATGTATGATGTGTTTATGTACATATATACACATTCATATATAGTGTATGTACATATGTGTGACACATAGTTATAGGTGGGGAGGGTGTGTGTGTGAATTTTCTTTAAATGTAGTCGCTTTATTGATTTCCCACAATCTGTGTGTTGCTGAAACAGCCGTAACCTGTTTCTATGCAACCAAAAGACCGATGGCAAGAAAAGCCTGCAATTTGTAAAGCTCTCTTTGAAATTATTTTCCTCTATGAGGCAGTAATTTTGTTTTCCAGCTCCCTTGACCCAGCTGCTTTATTCTGGTCTGAATTTGAGGTGGAGCGCAGGAAAGAGAATAGACCCCAGTTCTGGGTTTTTTATTCCTGCTGCCCTGGCCTGGCCTGAGGAGCTGTCCACACCTGTGGTTTAGATACATGCCACACTTTCTAAATCTTATCACTCCAAAGAAAGAAAGGAGAAATTAATATCATGGGAGGGTCACAGCTTGCACTGCAGACACCGAGGGTTCCTGTTATTTAGCCTGTTTCTGAAAGACTCATCTCCTCAGGAAGGCTTTCCTGGGCAGTCCATTGCCTCAGAACCTGAAAACTACAGCACTAATCCTGAGCAGATACGCTGAAGAAGAGGATGAGGCCACACATTCAGCTCACCCAGCGGCCAGTCATGGGTCAGGTGTGTAACACTGGTGCCAGGCAGTGGTGAGCAGTGGGCCTGTATGTAGCTCCACTCACCAGCTATTAGCATTTTAGATTCCAGACCTGGGCTTGCTGCTCTTTGGATTTTTCAGAAGATAAGTTTTAAAATCCTGATTTTTCTTTTGAATGTTACAATTTTACAAATTTTGTAAATGTTACAAATTTTAATTTTTATTTCAGTATGATTACTAACAAAAACATTGTGTTGGCTGCTGATTTACCAGGTCTGATTTAAAGACAACAAATACATTTTTTTAGTGTAAATTTTTTTTTTTTTTTTTTTTTTAATTTTGTGTACGTGTACCGTCAAATCAGATCTGACTGGTACAGGATATTGCGCCTCCTTCTCCGGCAGAGCTTCTGGTGGATTCGAACCGTGTTCCTCTGGGATTGCAGTGCAGCTTCTTGCCACTAGTGTAAATTTAAAAGCACATATTTTGGTGCTGTGAGTCAGTGTGCTGTAGCTCTGTGTCACTGACATGGACTATAAACGTTTGCAAACCTCACAAGGAGGACAGGGAAGAAGACAAGTACAGGGTTAAGTCCTATCGACCAGAACATATTTGCATGGATGGTGCACATGCAGGACAGCTCTTCCAGTTTTTGAGGCTTGGAACCATTATACTGGCAACAAAAGCATCTACTCCACCTCCCCTGGCTGGCATAAACCCTCTGATCTGCACCCTGAGTGGTTAGACTCTACAACAACCTGGCTGGCTCGGGTGAACTGGGCCAGGCTGTGTCAGAAAAGCTATGTGAGACCGCACACTCAGGTCTGCAGCTGTGATGATGAATCTTCAGTCACCAGCACAGTCTGTGTCACCTACTTGCTTATGGAGACAGAATGTTAATGCTGCTCTTAGAATGAGTACAGCCGTCCTGCCAGGGACGCCACAGGGTGACCGAGAGGCAGAGTCATGCTGTCTGTGTGGAACAAGGACTCTGCACTAGTGCAGTAGTGCCATGCCCTCTGAGGAGACAGCTGCTGTTGTGCATCCTAACTTGGGTGCAAAATTTATCTATATGGAGAACCAGCTGAAGTTTTTAAAGCATTCATTGTAAGCAGGCAGGGATTATCACTTGTGGGTCTTTGGTTGGAACTCAACAGCTGCTCTTCAGAAGAAAGACAACTCTATATCCTTAAAGGTTACAGCCTTGGAATCACCATGGACATCTGTGCTCTGCCCTTCATGGTTACTGTGGCTTGCAGTTGGCTTGAAGGCAGTGAGTTTCCTGAACTGCTTCAGTGAATCGCAGACCCGTCCTTTCCTTCTGCTAGGATATTATGCTTTCAGGTAACAAGTCAGACTAACTGGAATGGGGAACAGTGTTGGCATAGATGCTTGAAACATTATGAGCTATGGTGGGTATGAATCCAACAGTTTATATATTGTAATGCAGTGAAAGCTGTTTCTATGACTTTCCTCACCAAATTGCTGAGTAAGACTTGTGCAAATAAGATGCAAAGGGCTCACCAAGCGGATTGTGCATGGCACCCTTGTGGGGGTGAGACCATGCAAGTACGATACATGAGACAGTTTACTGTCCTGCAGGGTTTAAAATTTGTCCACCTTTAATGAAGAAAGGGAGACTTCACTATCACCAAAAAGAGGAACCTGAGCAGGACACATCCTTTGAGTCCAGAGTTCCTGTGCTGAGAAACTCTTAAACTCAACAGGTAGAAAAAAGGAGAAAGACAGAGACATGGCTAGCTAGGAAGATACAGATTTCCTAGGGTCTTGTGCTAGAAGATCCAAGAAGTAGAGAGAAGGAGAGAAACAGACATACATAGATGTATCCAAAGTTCCTATGCTAGGAACCTCTTATACCCAAGAGATACAGGAAAGGAAAGAGACAGGGACAGACAAACACAGAGATAGTGATAGACTGATATAGATATCTATGGTCCCTGTGATAAGAACCTCTTAGATCCAGGAAATAGAGGAAAGTGGAAGAGAGAGAGCAAGCATAAACTTGAGTAAGCAAGAGCTATAGCACAGACGATGGTGTAAGAAGCAGCAGAACCTGAGTGAGACCATGCAATGGTGGGTTTCTTCACCAACAGCAAAGCAGTTAGCATAGGTCAGCCAGCCTACACAGAGAGGGAGGAAGTGATTAGTGAGTACCTTTGGGCAGTTGGCTTCTTGGTGCAGGGGTGCCTTTGAATACTTGTCAGTGCAGTTGCAGGAACTCTGTAGCACTTACTCGATCAATGAGAGATCTGCTGGCCCAAGAAGGTGAGGGGCTGATGAGTTAAGAGTCTGAGGGCCAGATAGGGTCTGCCTGAGGGTGTGGTTGAGAAGTTGTCTTGACCAAAGGTCCTAGATTGTAGCCTGTTATTTCTCTAGGAAGCCTCATAAATATTGCCTGTGAGTTCAGTGTGGCTATTACATGAATTCTTGAGCCCAGCAGAGTGTAGAAAAGGGATGATTGGGGACAGAATTGGTAGGAGGATGAGAGAGATGAGGTATATGTGACATCCAACTCCTAAGAGTCAGCCTTGGAGTGATGCTGATGTTGACTCTCCCCTCTCCTGGTGAACTCGGTGGCTGCTCCATTCTCACACTGTAGTAGGCACTCAGACTCCACTTCTCTCACATGTTCTCCACACCATATCTCTCTGTGTGCCCATTTCATCTTCAGGCTTGAGTTCATCCTGAAAGAACAATGACTATCAGCTCCTATCTGTTGGTCTGTCATCCTGTAGCTTGCATGTTGTTGGGATGCTGAAAGCTATGCCTGTGGCATTTCAGATACCATCAGGGTCACTTTGTGATGAATGGGTTTCAGTGAGATTTCCAGATAAGAAAGACAGTGAAGAAAGGTCTGGAGACTGACTTCTGAAAACTAGCCAACATAAACGTTATGGACAACTCATTGCTTCAGTGAAGTGATTGTTGTTGTTATGTGCTATTGAGTTGACTACAACTCATAGCGACCCTATGCATAATAACTCTAAACCCTGCCCTAAGCAGTGCTAATCTTGCCGTCTACAACACCACCTACCCCCACTACCCCAGTTACTGTGTCAGTTCATCCCATTCAGGGTCCTCCTCTCCTGCCCTGTCTCTCCACCCTTCCAAGAATGGTAACCAAACTGGTGCCTCCTGGCCACATGCACAAAGTTTGTGAGATGGAGCTTCAAAACCCTTGACTCCAAAGAGCAACTTGGTTTTGCCCTCTCCAGGACAGACCTGTTTGTTCTCTTGGCAGTCTGTCTTATGTTCAATACTCTTATCCTGTACCACAAACTGTGATGTGATTGAGCGGGATTAGTCACTTCAGGAGGACATCGTGTTTGGTGAAGTAGAGGGCCAGCTTAGTGATGCTTGCACACTGATTTCTGTGTGTTTCTTGATATTCTTCTTTAGGAGTGATTCCTTAATGTAGGATTGATCAAAATAATAGCTTCAAGATAACCACATTTTTTTAGATGTGTACTCTAAGTGAGATTCACTTACTATCTCATTTAGTGAGCAAGGTGTTAAGTTAATCTCCATTTTACAGATGCACAGGGAAGTAAGCAACCCATAGCCCCCAGCCAACAAGTGCCAGAATTAGTGTTTGAGTTTAGTTCTGCTTCCAGAACAGATTCCAAGAGACTCTGAACTTTGGAATCAACTTTTCTCTTTCAAGAAGATTGTAATCATTTGCAGTTATACCAACCAGAATACTCGTTGGAGGCAAAGACAAAACTTTGTCTCACACAATTTAGGCATGTTGCTAGGAGAGGCTGTTCCTTGGAAAGGGATATCGTACTTTCAGAGGTGAAGGGTCTGCAAAAGAAAGTTCCTCACTGAGACTGAGTGACACTGGCTGCAGCAGTGCACTCCGAGGCCATTTATTATGAGGGTGGATGGCACAAGATAGGACAAGATTCACATTTGTTGTTCATTGGATTATTAGGAGTTGTACTGGACTCAAAGGCACCCAGCAACAACATATGCAAATAGTTGAAATCCTCACTCCAAGAAATCTTTTTCTTCTTAATTTTGTTCAAATCACTATTTATAAGACAGCAGCACAGCCCAGAGGCCAAGGCCTTACACATACTCCGCAAGACTGAGTCTTGGAACCTGTTGCCCCTTCTGAACATATGACGAGTGCAACACCCTTTAAACAAGAAGTGAGAAAGTTTTACAGGAGCTCTGAACTTTCACAGATGTCTTCCAAAAGCAATTATTATGAGCAGGATTTCCCACACCACAGGCAACCCAATTCTCAATTCTGGGCCCTTTTAGAAAATATTTTCCCCTCCTAGGAAATATTTTCATTGGAAAGAATTTCAACCAGCATGAAAGCTGCCAAATGAATGAAACTTCCTGTCTGCTGGTAGAGCAGTTGGCCCAGCCAACCTTGCAAACTGGATTCATTTGTTCGTACGGCACTCACTGGAGACATCTCCTGTGGTTCACACCCTGCTCTGGGAATTCAGAGGGGACTAAAACAGATGTAAGCACTCGCACTGTACTTGTAAGTTAGGAGGCAGACAACAAATTAAAGACAAGCATTAATAGTTAATGTTGGTTGTATTAAGGAGCAGACAGAGGCTCAAGGAAGGCTTCCAGCAAGGAAGTCTGATCTGGTCTGTAGGCAGCAGGAGCGGCTACCTGAGCAGATGCCAAGTAAGGTGCTAAAGCCGTGGAGTGAGTGGGAACTATGGGGCAGGAGAGCAAGGAGGAGTCATGTCAGGTGGAGGGGGAGACTTAGCAGCGTTCAGGTGCGAAGAAGGCTGCTACTGTTTAGAAATATGAAGTAAAAGAAGGCCAATGTGAGCAGAGAATGGTGAGAGGGACATGAGAAGGATGTGGGGAGGGAGGTGGGGACAGGTGGAAGGACATGCTTTGGAGGTTTGTGTTTTCTAGATGTGGTGGAATCTTGTTGAAGACATTTCAACAAAGCTAATCCATGGCTCATTTGCATTAAGAGAAGTGAAAAGAATTACTCTTGCTGCATGAAGCAGTTCCAGGAAGGACTGTGGGTGCCATTTTGGATTTGATGTGGACTGAGTTGATAGTGGAATCTTTGGGTTCTATAAGTAGTTGGGCGCTTGGCCATTAACAGAAGACTGGTGGATCAGATCTACTCATGGACGCCTCAGGAGAAAGGCCTATGGATATGTGGGAGAGCACAGCTATGGAAAAGTAGAGAGGGTCAGCGGAAGAGAGGAAGACTCTCAATGAGATGGATTGACACAGTTATTGCAGCATTGGGCTCAAGTATGTCAGAAATGATGAGGATGGCACAAGATAGGACAGGGTTCAGATCTGTTATTCATAGGATTACTATTGTTGTACCCACCTTGATGGCGTCCAGTAGCAACAACAACAACAATTTGAGAATCCCTAAGGATGACAGTTCCATTCTGAAACCCGTGTAGTTGTCCTGTGTTGGAATCAGGTGGCAGCATCTGGTTTCGTTTTTGTGGGTTGCAGTGGAGAGGAATGGACAAGTGCAAGAAGGCCTGCCAGTTGATTGTGAGGTAAAGTCAGCAAGCTGTGCCCCGGCTTGTCACCATTTCCCAAGACAGCACGTGTGGGGGGCAGCAGGCGGAGGTGGGAATGATCCTGAGGCTGGCTTTGGCCCCATTGTGTTGGGGATGCGAGCAACATGTCCAAGTGGAGCTGTTGCGTAGGCAGTTGGATCCAGGGGTCTGGAACTGTGGCAGGATTTTGGCTGAGGATATATGCTGCTGAGTCATTGGCATATAGATGGCATTTGAAAGCACAGATACGTAGTCAGAACAAACTACTTTGGCAACCTTTAAGCAGTGACCCCTCTGCAAAAGCATGAGATTAAAGGGAATAAAAAGGCATTTCATAATGGATTATTCTTTAATACCAGAATTTCACCATCCCACAGGAGCTATTAATTTTTGAAATAATGACAGGCGGCATGCTGGTAAGCTGGGGGTGCACTCACAGCTCCCCCGTTGATGTTATAAGTGGAAGTCCTGTGTTAACGTCATGGATGATGAGCCTGGTAACAGAATTGGAGAGCACTGTCCCCTTTCCTCCTAGGACCTTGACTTCCTCTCCCGTCCATTTCAGGATTCTCGCTGAGGAGTTTTCCTCTTCCTCTTTCTTTGTAACCTACACCCCCACAGCTGTAGGAGCTAATGTCTGTTAAGGAAGAGAGTCGTGTCGGGAAGGAGGTGGGAAAAGGCGAGGTGAATGTGGAGAGGGTTAGACTGAGGAGGCGGAGGGATGTGACTTCCTCCAAGGATATGTCAGCACTGGGCCAGTCACCCCTGACAGAGGTGGAGGCACTGGAGCGGGGCGCATCTGCTGTGGTACTGAGGAATAGAGTCAAGGACGTGCCAGCACTGGACCAGTCATCCCTTGGAGAGTTGGGGTGCTGTGGTGGGGCCCATGTGCTCTGTTCCTGGTGGGACAAGATCAGGGACACAAGGACATGGCAGTGCTAGACTAGTCACTCCTGGGAGAGGAGGGAAGCCCATGTGCTGTAATGCTGGGGGACAAGTTCAGGGACACAGGAGTTCAGTTGAGTTACCTAATGCTACGAGGGTTCCTCTGAGCACGTGTCCCTGACTTGGTGTGAATTTATGTATCAACTGGCTCAGGCCCCAGCCCGGCATTAGGAGTAGTATCTGGGTTACACCTCAGGGGGCCATGTTCCTCACAGATTTGGAGTGGGGGTGCACGAGGGAACCACTGTATAAAGGAGAGATGGGGTATTGGTGGAAGGCATAGTCAGCCTGTGTTGGCGTCAGGTGAGTGGGAGTAAAGAAGGGATATGGAAGTGATTCCACCTCCTGAGAGAAAGTACCTTATTGCTAAGAAGACCAAACCAAACCTAAGCGGACCCACTGCTGCTGAGTTGATCTAGACTCAGGGCATTCCTGCTCGACAGAGTACAATTGTTGCCCACAGGATTTCGCAGGTTGTGACTGACAGGCAGGATGGGGCAGGGCTCAGATCTGCTCTTCACAGGGTTGCCATCTCCTGTCACAGTTGGCTCAGTGGCACCTGATAGGTCTTTCTTCATATAGTTCTTTTCCCTGAAACCAGAGAGTTCCTTTGGTAAAGATTTGGACACTGAACCTCTCTTCAAAGCTATTATAGAGCTGGCTGGTTCTCTATGTTTAAAACTCAGAAGTCAAGGGTTTGCTTTTATACTTCATGTTAATGCCCTGGCATGAAGGAACTGGGGCCTGGGAATGTTGGGATCTGGTTGAGGAGTGGTTGGAATGGGGTGTTAGGAGAGGCAATTAAGTAAAATTCAAGTGTAGAGAAGAACACATTGGATTCCATGCCCACCATCAGTGGAGCAGTTGTGACTCCGGGTGTCCCAGCGGGGGTCACTATAGAACTGGGCTCTTTCGGGCACTGGGTTGGTGATTTCTCAGGTGTGTGTCTCCAGGCCTCTCTTCCCAGGAACATCCAGGTGGAACCAGAAAACCAGCCTTCAGCCTCCCAATTACACCAAGCACATTAACCCTTTGCATAACTCAGGGGTTCTAAGAAAAGAGTTGTTCTTATTTGTTGCCATTGAAATAGTTTCAGTTCAACTCTAATGGCATTGTTGGTAAGGTGTTAAACTGCTGAGCCAAAAGCAGCGCCTTTCCAGTGGTTTGGATCCCGCAGCGGTTCTGAGGAGAGAGATGGTCAGTCTCCTGTGTGATTTATGGCCTCTGTAAGCTGGCTAGAAGGTCCGCTGGGGGTCAGCTCTGACTCCACAGTAATGACTGACGACTGTTTTGACACATGCAGCAGAACCAGTGGCCCTGCCCAGTCCTGCACTATCTTCATGATCATTGTGGCCACAGTGCTGGTCTGTCCGATGGAGAGGACTCCTCTCTGTCATTCATTCTCTACTTTCCCAAGCCTCATATCCTTCTCCAGGGACTGATTCCTTCTGACTACATGTCCAAATAGATGAAGTCTTGCCTTCCTTGCTTCTAAGGGATTGCGTTGATATGGAATCGACTTGATGGCCCCTGCTGGTCATGGGCTCTTTTCCTTCTAAGTGTCCTGGCTGTGCTGCTCCCAAGGTGACGGTGGTGATGGAGGAGGGCCGACAGACAGACTCATGCTGTCTCAGCCCAACTGGCTTGGTGCATTGTTCACCGTAGACTCTTCTGGGTAGTCATTGTGTGAACAGATGCCCCGTCCTTCACTTGAAGCACACAGGAAGCTTTGCACCACTTCAACCCTCTTCTGTTGAAACTGATGGATTTTAAGTGTTTCATTTCCAGTACTCACTGAATACTGTGTGATTGTGTATGAGTGTGTATGTCTTTTTTCAATTAAGTTGTCTCTCTGCCCTTGTTTTTAAGAGGTAGAAAGAAAGTATTTTAAATTATTCCAGATTGTTTAAATAAATGTGCTTACTGATTTGTGAAAAAAGTCCAAGGTTTAGTCTGTAATGTTTTTACTGGAATCTCTTTAAAATCTGGTAAGCATTCAAAAGCCTATCAAAACCAATTTTAATCAATTTGGTAAAGTTTAGGGAAAAAGACACCTGATTTCTTTCAGATCTGGACAATATGAGGGCTCCTGGCTTTAAAAGACTATATATGCTACATTGTATTCTGAGAATATTTCTGCTGTGCAGTCCCTTCCCTGCATTTGGGACAAGGATAATGAAAAATGCAGCCCATGGCTGGTCCTTTGGTGGGTTTTGATGGCAATCCTGGGACAGATTAAAGGGAATCTGGTAGAATTCCATCAGCACATTGTGAAGGTGGCCACACTGATAGAATTGGTAGGAGAAAATTTGGGTTTATAGAGAAGCTTAAACTTGAACAACCATTCACTGTTTTTCTAGAAACCTTTTAATTCTAATTTGGGTGTTTACAGGTCAAACTGATACTTTATCAAACAATTTGTATATGTTTGTTCTGGGTGTTTACAGATAAAATTTATTTTCTTTTTTTTTTTTAAAACTTTATTATTGTTTGTGTGTGTACCTTCAAATCAGATGTTATTGGTACAGGAGGAGATTTCCCTTCCTTCTCCAGCAGAGGATCTGGTGGATTCGAACCACATACCTCTGGATTTTCAGTGCAGCTTCTTGCCACTAGGCCACCAAAGCTCCCTTCAAATTGATTTTCTGTCCAACAATTCATACATGTTTTGACTTGTGACATTGATTACAGTCCCTATAACATGACTCCCTCCCCATGTTTCCGCTTTATCCTTTCTTCCTTTCCTCTCGGTGTTACCCTTTGGCAGATGCTTTGGTTGATTACTCTCAGGGGCTCATGCTTCCTTAGTGTAATTTGTCCTTTTTTAGACCTCTCCATTGTTTGGCTAGAAGTTGAGTCATGGGAATGATTTAAGTTCTGGGCTTAAAGGGTGCTGAAAGACCATAGTCTCTGGGATTTTGCCAGGCTCTATCAGACCGGCAAGTCTGACCTTTTCTTTTTATGATTTTGAATATAGTTTAGGAGTTTTCTCCCACCTGCCAGGACCCTCTGTTGTGACCCCTGTCTGTGGTCCGCAGTGCTGGCCGGGCACCGTCCAGGTCTCAGAGTTGTGGAGGCTGAGCTTCCTCTGCTCACCTGCTCCTTTGGATTGCTGCTTCCTTGCTCTGTACAGAGCAAGTGAGAACGTGAAAGAAGGTGAGAGAAAGTGCTTCATTTCCTTGCATTTCATTTCCTTGATCAAATCTTGACTGAAAATAGACAGCCACACCTTATGGCCTTGACAGCGATATGTGAAACTGACACTTCTGGGGAAGGGGACATGTGGCTTTTGCCTGCTCAGCATCTCTTTTCTTCCACCTGCTCCATTCGTCTTGGAGAACCTACCTTTCTGTTTAGAAACAATCTTGGTGGAAATCTCAATTAAGATGCTTCACCTTCCAGGTCAAGGAGTGGGTGGTTCTATGACCCACATAAGACCAATCAGATATTCTTTCAGGAGAGACTCATGAGCAGGATAGCGTAAAAACAGACCCAGCCTGATCCATAGCAGCTTTTCAGGACTTGGACAGACACACACACATGTGTATATGGGCATACACACGGGGGCATGCAGACACACACAGATGCAGGTGCACATAGTGTATTTCTATACCCGCATATATGTGTGTGTACATATCTGCACATAGATGTGTATCCATCTCAGTGCACTATCCCTGTAGCTCGCTGGCTGGCTGTATTTTTCCATTGTATTTTGTTGTTGAAGGTGTACATGGCACTGTGTAGACCCTCGTGTGCTGTACACTCACTGGTCCGTGACATGATGGCACCCATCGGGCTGTGCGGCGTCCTCATTCTCTTTGCACTTGCCGTGCACCAGCCTTTCGAGCTCCTGAGGAAGCTTTCAGGTTACTGGTGTAGTTTGACCTCATACAGACAAATCCTAAAAAAGCAGAGTGCTCAAAGTGGGCATTTGTTTCCCTTTCCTTAAGCTAAACTATTGTTTGGTTTTAAGAAGAATTCAGAGGATATTTTTAGTGTTTTCTTCTAAAGATTATCTCAGTTCCAGTTTTACCGAATAGCGAGGAAGGATAATTTGATAGAGTTTTTCTGGGCAGAGAGGGCTTTAGGCTTATTTTTACACCATTTCTAGATTCAGGAAAGCTTAATTTTCTGGCTCTGCTTTCCTCAGTTTCTGCTCTAAAGACCTTGATGGAATCAGGGCTTTTCAGGTGAGAAGGGAGAGGGGCTGTCATTGCAAAGAGCCATTTCACCTGAGCTTCCTATTTCTGGGGTTTCTGATATTTGAGCTGTCTCCCAGTGATGGAACGTGTGTGTGTCTCCTCTATATGTCTATATATGTCTGTGTGTCTTCATGTGCCTCTGTAGCTTCATGTCTGTACTGTGTGTATGTATGTATTTGTGCATCTTTTTGCCTGTGTATGTCTGTGTAGACACCTTGTGGGTTTGTACATTTCTTTATGTATCTGTTTGTGTCTCTGTTTATGTGCATGTGTTTGTGTGTCTGGGTATGTCTGCACAGCATTCTGTGTGTGTGCTTTTGTGTACATATGTGCATATTTGTATGTGTATATGTGTGTCTTTGTGTGCGGTAAATGCCTCTGTGTGCCTGACGTGGTCTGTGAATTTGTGTCTCTGTGTGTACAGGTATGTGTCTGTGTGTGTTTGAGTTAAAATCGTAAATCTGAATATGTATAACACAACTCAATGTTAATTTCTTTTTTTGACATCTCTTCATTTTTAATGTATTCTAAATATTGAAGTAGAACTAGTTTAGACTCCCATGTACCATAGGGAGGCCCAGAATATGATCCTTTAAAACCAGTCATTTTAGTGGTGGTGGAATAGTTTGGAACAACTTTGTAATAGAGTTTGCACTGTTGAAATGTACTGTCAGTGTCACCGAACTGTGTGTGCAGAAACAGTCTTCTCTGTTTTCACCCCAGCAACCAACCGAATGCTTCTCATTTGCGCAGGCTGCAGAGGGGCCTCTGTCCAAGCAGCTAGTAGTTGGCATGTTCTGAGATTGGCATTTTGTGTAGTAGGTTCTCTGTGGAGTTGGCTTTAATTCAGGTCACAAAGGGGAGTTGAGACTGAGAAGGGAGGACAGTGTGGTGAGAGGTCAGACATGATCTGTCCTGAGCTCACTTTTTGTCCAGCCGCCACCTGGAGATGCCAGTACACTCTCCTGGAAACTCCTTCCACAGAACACGGGTATCCTTCAGAAATACCACAGCCTGTGCTATATCAGTGCAGGAGGGCAAATGATGCGACAAAGTGAGTCAGAGGACTTTTGTTTCCCATCGCATATAAAGTTACATTGACACTGTACATTGTGCTGTAGGTGTACAGTAGCAAGGTGAAAAAATCTGAAATGTGACACAGACATGAGGTGAGTATGTGCTGTTGGGGAAATGGTCCCCACAGCTTTGTCTTGTGCAGGATTGCCACCAGATTTCAGCATGTGAGTCACATGGCTTCTACCATGTGCAGCAAACCCAGGTGTGCCCGCTGTGATGCTGCTGCTGCCAGGTGACCTTCATTCGGTTCTGACTCAGCACCCCTGTGCACCACAGGACACACTGGCCGGCTCTCACTAGCCCTCACCCGTGTGTTTGCTTGCCCCGGGCAGTGTATGCAGACAAGAGTGCATCCAATCCTAACGGAGGGGTGAGGGGACACTACAATGCCCAGTTTGTGTGAGGGAGAAAGTGTGGCATCACCATCTCAGTGACAGGTGGAGTGGGGTTTGACCTCATAGTCTGGCCCAGCCTTCCCCTAGACCCAGGTGGGAAGAGAAGACAGTGAGGCTTCCGAGAGGAGAGGACCCTGGGGAGAGGCAGAGTTGGGAGGGGTGTCCGACCTCAGACAGCCAGGATGGTGGCCCCCCAGCTGTAAGTGAGGTCTCAACGGAGACTGCAGTTGGGCCTGTGGGTGCTGACTCCCCTAGAGATGCTCCTGAATGAGTATGCACTGTGAACGAGAACTTCAGACCGCTGTCTTTTTATCCTGGTTGATTTCAGTGTCTTAGTTACTGTGTATTCCTGCAGTCAGTGCACTTAATAGGCAGTCTTTCACACTACATGACCTCTTGTTCACTAGTGCCAGTGTGCTCGATGTGCGTTACATGTGCACTTGGCTTATTTACGTGGGTGTGTTGTATACCTGCACTCTGCTGACATGGTTCCCTGGACTTCATCACTGCAGATTTACCCCTGCACCTTCCCACCTCTTCTCCTTGAGGACACCTCTGCCCATACAGGTCTGCTCTGTGACATTTGTTGAGTAGAAACCCTTAAATATCACATTAATACTTTCCATACAGTTAAAGGACATAGACTTCCATAGCTGCTGTCTCTTTGGAATGACTGCAATGTTTTGAAAGGGAGTAGTAGTATTTTATGTAATAATAGCAACATCTAACAGCTGTTGAGGAATCCTCGTGGCACAGTGGCTAAGAGCTTAATTGCTAACTGAAAGGTCAGCAGTTTGAATCCATTAGCTGCTGTGCAGGGAAAGAGGTAGTCTGCGTCTGTAAAGAGGATGGCCTTGGAAACTCAGTGGGGCAGCTCTGGTCTGTCCTGCTGGGTTGCTGTGAGTTGATGCCAGTGGGGGATGGTTACTGAATGATTGGTGTGTGCTGGGCACTGTTTTAAGGGCAATACAAAATGACTCTTGGAATAGAAACTGAGGGGGTGGAGGTTAGCTACACAGCTCAGCATAGCTCAGCTGGAGGCCACACCCTATCTGCTTACATCTTGCACGTCTGCCTGGCCCCCCCATTGCTGTGGCCACAGAGCCACACACGCCCAGTGGCTTGAACAGCACATGTTTGTCCCCTCAAATTCTGGAGGTTCAAATCCTGCCAGGCTCATCACTTGCCATCAAACAGTGGCCAGTGGGGCTACATTCTCTTAGAGGCACTGAGGGGTCCACTTCCTTGCCTTTATATTTTATTCTTTTGTGGTTATCTCATTTTTAAACAAATCTTATTGAAAGTTTCATCATGGTGGATGGAGAAGAGATTGAAACTGTCAACACCTTCATCTTACTTGGATCCACAGATCCCTTGGTACCAGCAGTCAGAAAATCAGGAGACACATTGCATTGGGAAGGTCTGCAGTTAGAGACCTCACCAAATTATTAAGGAGTAATGATGTCAGTTTGAGGCCCAAGGTGAGTCTGATTAGACTGTGGTTTTCCTGATCACTTACTATGCATCTGAGAACTGGACAGTGCATAAGGATGACACAAAAATGGATGCCTTTGAATTGTGGTGTTCGAGAAGAGCACTGAACATCCCACGAATGGCCAAAGCAACAAATAAATACATGTCTTGGAGAGGCTTTGCCTCACATGCTTCAGATGTGCTGCTAGGAGGGGCTATTTCTTGGAGAAGGACATGATGCTTGGAAGGTCAGTGAAGGAGAGAAAGACCCTTGACCGGATGGGTTGACATAGTGACTGCTGCAGTGGGCTCTAGTGTGTCAGGAAGTGTGTAGATGGCACAGGATAGGACAGGGTTCAGATCTGTTGTTCAAAGGGTCACTACCCTTTGAACTTGACTTGATGGCAACCAGTAACAAAATTGAAAGTTTAGAAATCATACAGATTTTTGTTCAGTTATTCATATGTATTTTATTTTATAACATTGTGATTGATTAATGTCATTAGTTATAATATCTTATTAAGTCCTTACTGTATATTGCCTTTTTAAAAACAAATCATTTTGATTGATTAATGTCATTAATTATGTCTTATCAAATCCTCTCTGTATATTGCCTTTTCTTTTTTTTTTAAAAACAGGCATAACTCTAGTTATGAACAAGATTCCTTCCTGAGTTTGTCTCTCAGTTGATTTTGTAGATCAGTTGGAATTGGTGCATATGATTCTCATTAACCTGACTTTACACTCTGAGCTTTACTCCAGTGGAAGATTCAGAACTTTTTCCATGATGTAAAAACTTCACTTGTAGCAGGTGGAACTGATTATGGTGCAGAATTTGTTGCCAGTAGGGGCTGGTTCCACAGTTTGAAAGTGAGGGCAAATTTACAGAAAGGTACGTAGGAGTTGTCTATAAACCAGAACATTTTTAACCTGAGATGACGCATCTCGACTCTAGAGGCCACTGACTTTTCTCGGCTCATAGCTGCTTCCTCCATCCTCTAAGAGCAACTCTTGCTCTGGTCTTGTCGTTTCACTCAGTCACCTAGATCACTAAGGGAGATGCCCCCACCCCAGGAACCTCAGCTTTGTCAGAACTGCATTGCTATGACCAGGGCAAGTACCATAGTCTTAGGTTCTGGGAGTTCCAACCAGAACATTATAGGGGGATTGCTCTCACTGCCACAGCCCCAAAGAACAAATTGAGGTGTTTCCACGGTGAGAGAGAGACTGGATGGATCTGAAAGGTTCTCCTGGAAGCAGGAGCCCCGGAGATGTTTGTGACTCAAGGCTCAGGTCAAGGGGCTGCTTTCTCACATGGTCCCCGAGCCTGTGAGGGGTTCTGGACAACTCCAGGAGACATGCTTCCTGCAGACCTTTGCTGTCTCAGGTGCTGCTAAGTCTAGCTCTGAGTCATAGCCACTCTGTACAGTGGGACGGAACCGTCTCTGAGCTGGCTGTGGATGAGACCATTGCAGAAGCAGCTCTGCCAGTGACCCGTGCTCCACAGAACACCTGCGGGGCCTGCCTCGTCCTTGCACGCTCGGTGGGCAAGTGCCCCTGGCTGCAGCTGCTGTGTCAGTGCATCTCATTGCATTTCTTCTCGATGATCCTCTCTTTTCCCAAGCATGGCATCCTTCTCAGGGAAAGCCCTCCCAATGGCATGGTCTCACCATCCTCATTGCCAAGGAGCATCCTGGCTGTGTGTCTGCCAAGACAGGTGTTTGCTCTCCCGGTAGCACCTGTTGTATTCAGAATTCTTCACCACTGGTTCCTCTTCAGCAGTTTCTTGTGTAACTTGAAACTAGTCATCGTGTCCATTTTCTCCTTTTTTGCGGGATCATTGTACTGGGTTTTTCTCCATTTTGCAGGGTCACTGTACTGACTTGCCTCTCAGTGGCCTCCCATTTTCTTCTGAATGCCAGAAGCAGGCAATTGAAATTGAAGCTTTTTCATCCAGTGCTTCCGAGAGCAGGGTGTTCATCAACTGGGGACAGCCCTCAAGCTGGGGGTGAGTGAGTTTGCTGGGTCTGAACCATGCATGTGAATGGAGTACAGCTCACAGCACACCAGGAAAGGAGACTCTGGACATGTTTGGTTTGTCATGTTAAAGAAGTATGTATTTCCTACAGCTGTGCATGGTACAGGGTTGTGTCATCTGCACAATGCAGGTTGTTGGTGAATCTTCCTCCAGTCTTGATGCCACATTTCTCCTCATAGAGCCCAGCCTCCCAGATAATCTGTTCTGCATATAGATGGAAAAGGTATGGAGATAGGACACATCCCTGGCATACACCCTTCCCAACTTTGAATCATGCAGTGTTTCCTTGCTCTGTTCTGACGACTGCCTCCTGGTCCAAGTATAGGTTTTGCATAAGCACGATCAAGTGTTCTGGGATTCCCATTCTTCTCAGAGTCAGGCACAGTTTGTTGTGATCCACACAGTCAAACACCTTTGCATAATCAATGAAACACAGATAGACATTCCTCTGGTATTTTCCTGCTTTCAGCCAAGATCAATCTAGCATTAGCTATAATATTCCTAGTACCATGACCCCTTCTAAACCCAGCCTGCACTTCTGATAGTTCTCTGTTGATGTGCCGCACCAGTTGTTTTGGATAATCTTCAGCAGAATCTTGTTTACATGTGATTATTAATGATATTGTTTGATAATTTCCACACTCTGTTAGATCACCTTTCTTTGGATTGGGAACAAATATAGATTCTCTTCCAGTCAGCTCCAGATTTCTTAGCACAACTTGGTGAGCACATCTAGGGCAGCATCTTTTAGTTGAAATATGTCAATTGGAGCTTCAGATCAAGACTGAAGCCTTCAATATAGACTGAAGCTCAATATCATGAAAACAGATTCTCACCACTGGGCCAATTGGCACCATCATGATAGCAATGAGATTGAGATTGTTCACAGCTTTAGTTTACTTGGTTCCACAATCAACACTCTTGGCACCAAACAGCCAGGAAATTAAAGGATGTATTGTGATGGAAAAGTCTGCTGGTAGAGACCTCTCTAAAGTACTGCAGAGCAACGATGTCAGTTTGGAGATAAGGTGCGTGTGATTCAGGCCATGGTCTTTGCAGTCACTTGCTATGCATCAGAAAGCTGGACAATGAGTAGGGATGATAGAAGGAGAATTGATGCCTTTGGGCTGTGGTGTTGGAGAAGAGTATTGAGTATACCATAGTCTGCTAAGAGAATGAACAGATTAAACCTTGAGAGAGTGAAAGCAAGCTGCTCCTTGGAGGCAAGGATTCAGAAGCTTTGTCTGACATACTTTGGGCATGTTACAAGGAGTCCTTGGTAGAGGAACAGTGCAGGAGAGGAGGACCCTCTATGAGATGGATTTATTCAGTGACTGCGATAATGGGGGTAGCTGTGTCAGACACAGTAAGATTGGCACAGGATAGAGCAGGGTTTAGGGCTCTTGTACATAGGGTCACTATGAGTCACAGGCGACTCTACAGTACATCATAACATGAGTGGTACAAAACCTTAATTGTTTAAGGGCCCAGAAAGATAGATTTTTCATGTATCTACTTTTCTCACAGGACTCTGAGTATTTGATAGTCAGATACTGTGTTGAATATTTAAACGATTGTACCTTAAAACTCTTTTTCTTATTCTGATGTAGCCAGCATAACACAGTTACTTTTCCAAGGAGAGACCTGCAACATAGTTTACCATTCTGTTTCTCAAGTTCCTCTTTTGGGTACTCTGCAATATGTTAGTTGTTGTTTTTACTAGGTATTGCCCACTGGGCTGTGATTTATAGGGACCCCACCTAGGACAGGATGAAGGCCTGCCCAGTCCTGCATGGTCCTCCCAGTGTTTGCTGTGTTGGAGCCCATGCTGCAGCTTCTCTGTTAGTCCTTCTCACTGAGGGTTTTCCTCTTTTCTGCCGGCCTTCCACTTTTCCAGAGACTAGCCCCTCCTGATAGCATATTCAAAGTACATGAGACAGAAAGTTCTATCATTGTTGCTTCTAAGGAGCATTCTGTTCACTTCTGCCAAGATAGATTTGCTTGCTCTTTTGACAATCCATGATAAATGGAATATTTTTCATCCACCCAATAATTGAAAGGCATCAATTCTTCAATCTTTTTATACTTTCTGTGCTCTTGGTATTACTGTTGTCACTGTCAGTTGCCATTGAATTTACTCCAATTTATGATAACCTTTGTGGAACAGAATACACCATTGCCCTGTCCTGTGCTGTCTTCACAATCGTAGTGTTTTTGTGTCTCTTGTGACTGTTTTCAGCCCATCTCACCAAGGGCTTCTTTCATTTTCACTGTACTGTCAGGAGTAAAGAATCAGCACTTGAGTCAGGAAGGAGTACATTGTTTTCCCCTCCAAGCTTCAATCTTTTCCGTAACGGCAGTTTTGTGATAGGCCCAGAACCCCGAGGATATGCCTTTTCTCCTAGTTCATCAATTGTGTGTGAATCAGCAATATCAGTATTTGCAAAAAAACCCTCTTGAGGGTTTCTGAGGCTGTAAATAAATTATGTGAGAGTCGATTGCACATCTTTCTGCCAAGGTGCTTGCTGGTAGATTTGAACAGCTAGAAAGGTGCAGTCTCTGAATTAGCAGCTCAGCTCTCTACAGACTGTGTAGGAGTAATGACATTCCTATCATAAACTATGAAAGGCACACAAGACTGTTGAATGAATTTGAAAGTGTTTGTTTGGGGCGGGGGGAAAGTCTTATGTATTTTTTTAAAGACACTCAAGTATTTCTACTGACCATGATGTAAAAAGCAAGTCCTGTCAGGTTGATTCTGACCTGTGGTGATTCTTTGTGTCTTAGACTAGGACTGGTCTTCTTAGGGTTTTCAATGGCTGATTTTTTTTACCCCCCAGACGTAGGTCACTAGGTCTTTTTCCAAGTCACCTCTTGGTGGATTGGAACTTCAGTTTTCTGGGTAGCAGCTGTGTGTGCTAATCACCAGGATTTCTGAACTATGTTTTAGATTAATTTCATTATACAAGAAAGTATTAAGAGAAATACAGTGAAGTATAATTAATGCTGGGAAACAGTAACTCAAGACTCACCTTATGTGGTATAGTCGTGTCTCTTTTTTTGGTCTAGAAGATGGTGGTAGGTAGTTTTTTGATTGAAAAGACATTTAGTTAAAAAAATAATTTTAACTTTAGATGTCTCATAATGCAAGAATATTATGCAAGATTTAAAAAAAAGAAGAAGGTGTTCAAGGCTATAAATCTCAGTGAAAGCACACATTTTCTCCAATGGACCAGTCAGTGGGTTTGCACTGATGACCTCTGGGTTAGCATCCAATCACTTCAACCACTGCACCACCAGCATACCTTTATAAGACTTGGAGACCTGAGTATCTTGAAAGAAAACATTCTGTGGCTCTGCAGTTGGAATGTAAAAATCCTAGGAAGAAATGGCTAGTGTACTTCCCTGGGAGAGCTGTCAGGGAGATGACAGAGGGGCTCAGTGAAGAGTTGTGGTCATGGGTAAGGGATTGAACCTCAGAATGAGGATGGGGGAGCATGGCCACCTCCTGAGCTGAAGGAGGTGAGAGGGGATGGAGGACCAGGACCAGGAGGGAGGACCCTGAGACTTAGCAGCAAACTCTCCCTTCCTTCCTTTCTTTCTCCTCCCTCCCTCCCCTCTCCTTGCCCTCCCTCTCCCTCCTCTTCCTTGCTTTTCCCCCTCCCTCTCCTCCTCCTTCCACGCCCCTTCCTCGTTGCTCCCTCCCCCCTTGCTCCCTCACCCCCTGCATTCTCTCTCCTCTACACTAGACCCCACTCCTGTCCACATCTGGGAGGAGGTGTGTGCTAAGGGGGCAGATACCAGTTGTTTAATCCCATTCATTCATCACGTGGCAGGAATAACATGGCCACTTAAGCTCCACAGCAAGATTTCTAATCTCATTGATTTCTTTCCTGGTATTTGTAGACTATTACAGCTGAGGCAATTTAAATGAGATTTTGACAAATGAAGGAAGGAGTCAGTTAATCTACTCAGCATGCTCGGTAATAACAGATCAATACAATACAGAGCAGTGTGGGTTGCTGGCTGTAGAAATTCAGTGGACACTTTGTTACATAAAGGACGACCTTATAAATTAGCCAGGGACAGTATTGGGTGTCCATTTCCAGCTGCAGATCAGGGCTCTCCGAGGCTTTGAGGAGTGTATTCAGTGTGGATTCTGGTGGTTCCCCTATAGCTCTTTGCATTTCCTTCCCAGAAAGCAGTCACTTGGGTCAGATCACAGGCTGAAACGTAAACTCCCCGCTGTTGAGTGGGCACTGAGTCAGGTCCATGTGCCGCTGGGTTTCTGAGGCTGGAACGCTTACAGGCTGCCCACCTTTCCCCTTCAGGGTGGTTGGATTCCAGCAGCCAGAGGGGCTCACTATTGGTGAGTTCATGACTGCTAGGAACTACGCCACCAGATCTCTTGGGAGTAGCAACACACATCCCATGAGGGCCAGGTGGGAAATGTCTGTAAGTGGAGCAGACAGGTAAGATGGGAACAGCTCCTGTGAGCTTTTGAAGACTCAACAGCATCCCTGCAGAACAGAGAATAGCCACGTCCGGTTTCCAAGGCTATGAGCATCACCCCACAGAAGCAGACCACTTCATCTTCCTCCCACAGAGCAGCTGGTGGACTCGAACTGCTGACTCTTGGACTACCCACTGAGCTCTTTCTTTACACTATGCCTCCACGCAGTCCCCTAAGGACATCACACTCTCTGCAGCCACTCAGGCTGACTCCCTTTCTCTTCCAGAACCCCGATTCCTGGTGTTTTGAAGCCGGCACTTTTCTCTCTCGGAGAGCATTTTTATCTGGGTTTGACATGTGATAGATTTGAAGAGTGTTTTCCCTTTCCTAATCTAAAGCCACTGTTGCGTTTCAGTGGTGGTAGGAATTCCTCAGGCAAACTTCATGCTTCTGCCCTCAGTGGGCAGCCTGCCTTCCTCCTGAATCCTGCGGGTGGTCATCTCTGCACACTCTGTTGTTGCTGGGTGATGTCCATCCAGTGCCTGCAGAACTAACTGCCCCATGCACCTCCTAGGCAGGCGTGTGTCCACGTCCTCAGGTGATCTCCTCTCACAGCATATTTATGAGTAACTGACAAGTAGAATAGAAGCAAATGTGGCACAAGTCTTGGAAAGAATTTCCACCAGGTGGGTTCACACTGCCAACCTTTTGGTTAATAGCGGAACACTTAACCTCTGCCCCACCGCAGAGCCTCCTGTTACCCCAGGAGCACAGTGTTTTTATTTCTGAGCACTCTGATGTCTCTGCTGTGTGCAGGATGCCCTTAAGAACACACGAGGAGAGGACCTTTTAGAGACAAAATGCTTCTCTCTCCCTGTGACGTGTATTTTTACAGCTGGTACCGCCTTGCTTATTTATGTTCATATGGAACCCACATGGAGGGAGAATCATTCCTTTGTGCCCTGCAAGGGAATGGACCTTGGTGGCATAGTGGTGAAGTGCTTTGCTGCTAACAGAAAGGTCAGGGGTGTGAACCCACTAGGAGCTTCAGGAGAGAAAGATGAGCCATTCCACACCCATAGACTCACAGCTTTAGAAAAAGTACAGGGCTGCTCTCCTACAGGGTGACTCTGAGCTGTGATCCATGTCATGAAGTGGGTTATAGGAACTCTGGGCCGTGGGCATGGGTTTGAGTGTCATACGTGGGGAGAATTTCCACCCTGTTACCGATGAGAAACCTGCTAAGAGGCTACTGCTTTAGGGCACACACTATAGGTGCCCAGAGGAGAAGGATGTTCTGAGAGTTTTCGGCATGTAGGGCAGTAAAGTGAGTGGGATGGATGTCCTGGCCTTCCGGGAGTTCAGGGAGATGTCATGGGCGGGATGACATAGATAGCAGGGGTGACAATGGCTGCTCACTCTCTGCCCGTCAGGTCCATTCCCAGTCATCACTTGCTCTGTGCCCCATGTGCTCTCACTCCTAATGGGGTCGGGGGAACAGAGGGTTGGCTCTGAGGGTGGTGGAAGTCCTGTGATTAGGTGAGCCCCTCTCCTGTCTCCAGCATGATCACACTGGCCCTTCCTGTAAACACCCAGGGTTTAAAGGCTGCTCTTGCTGAGTGTTCCCAGTTAACGCCGACTCACAGAGGCCTCCTAAGTCACAGAACAAAACATTGACCAGGCCTGTGCCTCCTCAGGACCGTTGCTGTGTTTGAGCTCACTGTTACAGCTTTTACAACTGTTAAAGTCTGGCTCATGGAGGGGGCACATTCTTTTTCATTGACCCTTTACCAAGCATGATGTGCTTCTCCAGCGACTGATTTCTCCTGATAGCAAATCTGAGTACTTGAGATGGATGAAGTCTCACTATTTTTGCTTCTGAGTTTTATACAGACAGTGTTGTCTACCATGTGCCATGATTACATGACTCTTGTTCCACGTAGGTCATTAACTCTGTCAAGTCTCTTCTCAGTTTAGCATTCACTCGGCCTTTCTGTTCCTCTTTGCTCTTGCCGGCATGCCCGTCCTGGTAAATGCACACACTGCTGTGCTGTTCCTCTCCAATGATGTGAAGTATTTGTACATACAGATAGAAAAAGATAACTCTGTACCTCTACATGGGGTTTTTGTTAATAGAATTTATTGTAGTCTCTTCTGAAAACTTTGAACATGAAGATTATTCTGAGTACCTATTCTATATGCATACAGGAAGCTGTTTTAATTCCAGGAAAAGCGAATAGCTTGAAGAAAGCAGGTACACAGGTCTTACAAAGTGAACAAGAGGGAGACATTCATAAGTTCAGCATGCTATCTTTTAGGGTTTTTTTAAAAAAAAATTATTATTTTTCCATTTACCAATTCCTGCAGATTTTGTTTGATGTCCAGTGAATTTTCAGTACTTCCCACCTCCCTGTTTCCTTGCAGACTATTGCAGGGAGTTGCATAGTTCACCAAAAGGCCCCAATTCTCTGGTGGTTTGAATCCATCAATGATTCCTGGGAGAAAGACAGGTGGTCTCCTCCAGATCCGTTGACAGCCTTGGAAGCACACTGGAAGGCCAGCTGAATCCATTCCGACTCAACTGCATTGTGTGAGATACTGCTTTGGATGTTTAACTTCCAAATGCTTCTGGCCTTTACTTTTCACTATTTGTGGTGCTGTGTAATGAGATGGGCATTCAGATTTCCTCTTGCACTGAATCTCCTAAGAGTAATGGACTGGCATCAATGCCTCCCCTCCCCCCCCCCCATTTTAAAAACACTTATTTCTGGAACGAGGTGAAGGGTGTTTGGAAGAGCGCGGCAGAGCACAACTCCAGCATCCGTTTTTGATGTGTGCTTTCTGTGTTTATTAGAGAAACTGCTTTTTATATATGTACTTTCTTGTCATTTGATTAAGCTCTAGGAAATATTTCCTTGCATTCAGCAACTCAACTTATTGATATTTTCACAAAATAGTTATCTTTGCTCTTAGGGAGCTCTGGTGACCTATTGGATAGAGAGTCATCTTGCCAAATCAAAGATAAGTGGTTCAGAGCCACCAGCTGTGCTGAAGGAAATAGATGGGCAGTCTCCCCTGTGTGACTTGCAGCTTTTGAAAACTCTCTGCAAAGTTAGTTAAGGGTCATTTCCGACTCAGTGGCAATGCGTTTTGAGTTCTGTGAGTAAAGAACACAAGTCCTCTGGCACTCTGCCACTCTACTGCCATAGAACAGACTCTAAATCCCATCAAGCCTGTAGGACTGAATGGACTGCCCCATAGGGTTTCCAAGATGGTCATATTTACGGGAGCAGACTGCCTCAGGTCCCACCTGTAAATCAGCAAGAGCATCATCAGAGAATTGTACATAGCACTTTATTTGTTACTAGGTCCTCTCTGATAACTATGACTAATAGGAACCCTGAAATGCAACAAATCAAAACATTGGCCTGTCCTGTGCCACTGTCACGCTCTCTACCATGCTCAAGACCTTTGTTGTAGTCACTGTGCTGGTTGGTCTTGTGAAGGATCTTCCACCTTTCTCAGCATGATGTCTTTTTCCAAAGACTGGGCCCTCCTGACAATACATTCTTATCTCTGAGGAGCACCCTGGGTACGCTGCTTTCATGACAGATTTATTTGTTCTTTTGGGAGTCTGTGGGACGTTCAACACTTTAGAGTTTAGTTCTTACCTCCTTTTTTATCTTTATGCCTCAAGCAAACTGGGTAGATGGAAATGGAGAAACTGCTGAGAATTCGCTTCTAAAAGAGAAAAAATCCTCCCCATTCTTTGTTAAGCCGCAGAAGTGTTCTTCTGTGGTTGCAATCAGTGGATCCAGCAAATCTGAGCTCATAGTTTGGTCAAACATGGTTTTGTTGTGAGCGTAAGAGGTCAGCGCTGGATAAAGCATTGCTCCATTCAGGAACAATTAATCATCGACACAGTCACCCTGCAATAATAGAAGGGACACCACCGACCCCTCTAGGGCTGATTGCACAGTGAGGTGAGAGAAGAGTAATTGCTGGGGATGGTCAGAGGAAAGTGGGATCGAGGATGAGGTGGGCAGAAAAACGCCTTCACTGAGGAGGTGGAACTTGACCTGATTCTTCAGAGATGAATAGGCTTTTGCTAAAAGAGCAGAAGGCCATTTTTAAATGAGGAGAACATCAAAAACAGTAGATGGGAGTTTTTAGACATTAACCACAGCTTTGTTAAATGCATTCTTTTTCTCCCTGGTAATGGGTGTTTGTGTTGGGTCAAACACAAGGCAGCTTGGAGGGAGTGCACAGCATAGTTAAATACAGTGGTGCTTCCTGGGTTTCTGTGGCTCATGGGGAACTGGCATGGTGAGGCTTGAGGCTGGACAGAGCCGTCCTTTTCCAGCCACAGATGAGATGTCTTTAGTACCTTCCTGTCTAGAGACTCTGACACTGGATTTATCAGCTGCGCCTGAGGATAGAGGAGAAGAGTACTTGTCGTGATCTCTGAACTCCTCCACAGCACTGCTTAACAAGATGAAGGGAAATGAAGAAAGGAGCTCACGGGGAAGATGAGCAGGAGGGTCCTGGATGCCCTCACTCTCCACGCTGGGTCCACCAGCAAATCCTGTCTGCCCTTCTGTCAGGATTCCCGCATCTGTACTGCTTTTCACCAGCTGATGCAAGCTGCCACCATCTCTCACCTGGGTCACTGACTTGCGCCTTTCATCTTGGATTCCTCGACCCCCTCCAGTTTCCACATGGCAGCTGGAGCTGACACATTCAGTGGCAGTCAGTCCCCAACACAGCCGCTGAAAACAAGCACAGAACTTATCTTACTCTTGAATCTCACCTGGGCAAGATTTGAAGGGAGGGATGCCTCTGATCTATTCTGTGTCACCTGGGAGGGATGGGAATTTAGGGACTGGGAGATTGTGGAGGTCATTCACTTAGATGCCACCTGCTTTGGGCTAGGGCTTGAGATCTGTCTTGATCATCTAGTACTGCTACCACAGATCTGGCACAAATGCATGCCTTTAATAAACAGATATTTATTCCCTCGTAGTTTAGGAGGCAAAAGTCTGAATTCTAGGTACCATTTCTAGGGGAAGATTTTTACTCTCTTGGTAGAGCTCTGGTGGCCTACTGACAAGAAACTGTGCTGCAATCCCGAACCAGTTCAAGGCCACCAGCTGCTCTGTAGGGGAAAGATGGGCAGTTTCCTCCTGTGCAATTAACTGCCTCTGAAAACCCTCCGGAGGTTCAGCTATGAGTCAGCTCTGACTTGATGGTACACAGCAGCAACAACAAATGTTAAGCTCTTAGGAGAAGGTCCTTGTCTCCTTTCAGCATCTGTGACCCAGGAGCTCCTTGGAGATCTCCATGTGCCTTGGCTTCTGTCTTCCCCTGGGTCTGGGAGGTTTCTAGCTCAGGGACCAACAATCTGACCAGCGATCTCCTCTCCTGCCTCTCCTTTCTTGGTGGTGCTCAGTCTCTCTCTGTTGATTTGTTTAGACTCTTTTTGAGAACCCCACTTTCCTCAACAAGTTTGACTCAAGATGCAGCCTAATCCTGTAGACTGTATCTTACCTCAGTAACAGAACTGCCTCCAATCCTGCCTCGTTACCATAATAGAGATGAGGATGTAAAGCACTTAGGAAAATTACATTAGATCTTAAAAATGGAGGATAATTACATAACACAGAATCATGACCCAGCTAATGTGAAATATATTTTGAGAGAACACCCTTCAGTACATAATAGGGCCTTGTCTGGAGTGTGGATCAGAGCATCTTACCAGCCCCTCTGCGGGAGAAAGACCATGCAGTCTCCTTCGATAAAGGTCACCGCCTTGGAACCCCCAGGAGGCAGTTCTACTCTGTCCTACACAGTTCCTGTGAATCAGAATTAAAACAACTGTGTACTGATTTTTGAGGAGCAATGATGTAGTTTGAGGACTAAGATGTGCCTGATTTAGGCCATGCTCTTTTCAGTCAGTTGTTATGCATCTAAGAACTGAACAGTGAATAAGAGTGAGAGAAGAATAATTGATGGATTTGAGTTGTGATGTTGGAGAAGAGTACTGAATATCCCATGGACCAAAAGAATAAACAGGTATGTCTTGGAGAAGGTGCAGGCAGAGTGCTTCTTGGAGACAAACATGATAAACCTTTATCTCACATAACTTTGGTATGTTGCTAGGAGAGTGTAGTCCTTGGAAAGGGGCATCATGCTTGGAAAAGTAGAGGAATGATGGAAGAGTAGATGACTTTGAACCAAGTGGATTAATACAGTGACCGTAGCAATGAGTGTGTCGGAGATTAGGAGGATGGTGCAGGATAGGACAGGGTTCAGATCTGTGGTTTCTTGGGTTGCT
Source organism: Elephantulus edwardii (assembly GCF_000299155.1). Lineage (NCBI taxonomy): Eukaryota > Metazoa > Chordata > Mammalia > Macroscelidea > Macroscelididae > Elephantulus > Elephantulus edwardii. The sequence goes on from NW_006399898.1 coordinate 444,294, forward strand.
ATCAATTGTACTTGACTTGATGACACCTAACAACAACAACAGTGTTACTATGAAAGCTCAAAGCAGCCAGGACCCTGCATCTTCCCGCATGGGCCCTGCATCAGAGCTGGGGAGTCTCTAAAAGAGAGGCTGCCACATAAAATGTGCATACTGGGTACTCATTGAACGCATGACTGAATGAATGGCCGGCCTCTATTTTAGGCTCTGTGGATCAGATTTTAAACTCTGTTGCAGCAGCTCACTCTGCCATTGTAATGCAAACAAAGCTATAGACAAGCTGTAAATGAGTATCTGCATGTTCCTATAAAACTTTATTTATGGACGTTAGAAAAAAAAATAGTGTACTTTTAAGGGCTGAGTTTAATTTTAGTGACAGAGCTAACCTAATTGGATCAAGTGGCACGGTGGTTGGTGCAGCCTCAGAGCCCAGTGGGGAATGTGACAGCAGTAGGTTTCACATTGTAGCGGGGAAAGGGACCTTTCTTACCAGTGGCCCAGTAGGTAGAATTGTGTTGCCAACCTAAAGGCAGGCAGTTTGAATCCACCAGCTGTTCCTTGGGAGAAAGATAGGTAGTTTCCTCTCTTGTAATTTATAACCTCTAAATACCAGCTATCAATAGCAATGAATTAAGTGTCAGGGAATAGATTAAAACTAGGTATAAAGAAAAACTTATTATATATATTACTGGTGGCCTTCTCCCAGTTCAAACCAGACATGGACTCCTCTTCAGGCAAAGATTGTAGCTGAGACATAGGTGAAACACCAGATGCTATCTGTATTTTTGTTTCTGAGTTTCCATGGGTTCAGGGCATTGTGGTAATTTTGAGTATGATTTTTTCCACTGTGCAGCTCAACAAAATTCCTTGTGAGGAAAGTGTTACTTCACAGCAGGTCACTGCTTGTAGTCATGGTCAAAGCATTGAGTCAACACTTTGCCCAAGCGGAAGGAGAGGCACCCCTCTAGAGGAACTTACTGCATGTGGTTTTGAAGTATAAGTGAGAGCTTCCCAGGCAACTAAAAGGGAGTCAACAAATACTCAGAGCTGAAACAAAACAAAACAGAGCAAAACAAAACTATCTTTTTAAAGGAATGACTGTTTCAGAATGGCCTAGCCAGTGTTTCTTGGTCAGAGATGACTTTTGTTCTCCCCGCTCTGCAGGGCACTTACGGCAAGGTCTGGAGACCTTTTGGGTTGTTGTAAGAGTGAGGCAGAGGTCAGAGGTGATCAGTACCCTACAGGACACCTCACAACCCTCTGATGACGACAGCTTGTAGATCACAGATGTCATTAGCGCTGAGGCCAAGAAGCTCAAGAGCCGACAAGAGTGTATCCAGCAGAGTGGGGCAGGGGCCATGCTCAGACTGGACATGGGCTCTCAGGTGCAGTGGAGAGGCTCCTGGCTCATCTGTGTGCCTGTGAAGAACCCTTCACCCCACCTTGGCCATCTTCACAGTAGTGGTGTGTTTGAGCCTGTGATGGAGCCTTTGTGTCTGCACATTTCACTGATGGTCCTCTTCTTTTCCACCAGCTCTCTGGTTTACATGCACGATGTCCTTCAAGGACTGAACCCTCCTGATAACATGTCCGAGTATGAGACAAAGCATCACCATCCTTACTTCTGAGGAACACGCTGGCTATCCTCCCAAGACAGATCTGTGTGTTCATTTTCCAGTTCATGATACACTCACTCTTCTTCCCTGGAACCACAGTTCAAAGGCATCAGTTCTTCTTTGGTCCCCTTCTCCATTGTCCATGTTTTCTGTGTATATGAGGCAATTGAAAATGCCATGGTTTGGGTGAGGCCTTCATTGGTTGAGCCATTTTAAAATACTTTTACTCCTTTAAAAGGACTGTGTTGTGTTTCGTTTAACTTTGATTTTAGTAGAGTGTTTGTAGCTTCCTGGGAAACCTACCTATGCTTCAGAACCCAGCTCCAGAAAGTGACATCTTTGCTTTTTAACAGTAAGGACTGTGGTCACATAATCCAGAAATGAGAGAGTTAGATGCCTGTATGGGTAATGTGGGTGATTTAAGTAAGACATGTGGGCTGAATGAGGACTGTGGCAAACTAAAGAGGAGGGTCTTGTCTAAACGGTGCAGCTGGATGGAGATGATTAATGGATTTGAGAAGCCTAAAACCTTGAGTTTTATGGGGAATCTTACGTTTTATACATGTTGGCATTAAAAGCTAATTATGAGTTTAAATACCACCATATAGAGTCAAATGAAGCTAAACTTTCCAGTTTTCTGTTACAGCATCTGCTGGGGGCAGTGAGGAGGGTTTTAGGACAAGTGGCGCAGACTGATGGGACACAGTATGTTGCAGTAGACATGGATTTCTTCCCAAGCACCCTTTAGTAAGACCAGTGTCCTCGGTGAGAGTGGTCAGAGCTAGCCAGTAAAGTTACTGTGGAGCCCGTTGTCAGTTATGGGGCCCCCCACCCATGGGGAACTGTTCCCTGGGACTTTTCAGCTGCTGGGTCTTTCCAGGTGCCTTTGAACAGATGCTCTAGTGGCCTAGTCATAAGAAACCGCACTGCAGTTCCAACGGCGTATGGTTCGAATCCATCAGATGCTCCACAAGAGTAGGATGGACGGTCTCCTCCCACGCAATTTACTACCTCTCAAAACCCACTGATGGGTCAGTTATGGGTCCATTCCCACTCGACAGCAAATAACAACAGCAACAACTGAGCAGATGTGAACCTCTAAGCTTTTTGCTCTCAGATAAGCAGTTAACCATTCACCCTACCAGGACTCTGAGTCAAGGATCACCCCCAAACCAAATGCACTGCTGTCAAGTCAGTGCTCACTCAGCGGTGACCTTGTGGGACAGCCTGGTGACCACATAGGACAGCACGGAACTGCCCGGTAGGGTTTCCAAGGCTATAAATCTTTATGAAGTCAGAATGTCACCTTCCCTTCCTGCAGAGTGGCTAGTGTGTTTCAGCAGCCAGGCCTTGAGGGGGGGTACATGGAATGCTTCCACTGCATCACCAGAGCTCCTTAGTCATGGCCCAGCGGTCCTGCTTCACACCTGTAGAAGGCCCCTGATCAGCTGAGGGCAATCCTCAAATTTGATAGAGTTTAAAGCAAAAGGTGTGCCAGTCCCCATCGCCTGTCCTGTACAACCAGAACTCCAGGCAGTGAAGGAGGGTTCACTGCTGGAATCCAGACACCCCTGCTTCTCAGGCTCCTGAGCCCCTCAGGAGAGTCAGGGTGGGCAATCGCGGCCCTTTCTGTGTGACTCCCTCCTCACGCTGCTTGCTCTTTGGTGTCCAGCTTCCAGGGTTCCCAGCCCAGAAAGCAGCTGACTGCGGGGAGAAAGATTTCCCGGCAAAACGGAGTGGCCTGCACATTAATTACAATCACTCTCATTAAAGGGTAGAAACGGTGCTGCTCACTCGGGAGGAAGATTTGTTGGCAAATGGCTGGGAAACAAGAAAAATGGGATTCCATGTGTCTGCCTTTGATAATGCTTTAAAGTAAACACAGTTTATTTTCTCTCCCCTGGGTTCTGAGGCCTCCTGTGCTGGTCCCTCTCCCATCCCCGTCTCAGTGTGTTCTTTACGTCCAGGATCCATATTCTGCTTGTCTGATAGAATGGGGCAGGGCCCCTTGGGGCTTTTCCTCTCCCCATCCAGTAACACCAGTGGACAGCTCGCTCGCGCGCTCTCTCTCTCTCTCTCTCCCTCCCTCCCTCCTTCCCTCTTCTCCTTTTAACTGTGCTGGACAAAGGGGATGCAGGCAGTATAATGGGGCTGCTGGAAGACCACTGACAAGCTGGATAGAGCTGTGATCAGAGAAGAATATCCTTTCTTGATTGAAAAGGAGGAGGCAGGAGGGAGAGGCTGTGTAATCCAGAGATGGGTGGACTTGTCTGCAGTGTTAATCAGGGTCTCTTCCCCTTTATGGGCTTGGCTTTGCTTTTATCCATTTCAAAATAGATGGCAGGCTTTTAAGATTGCAGGGAGCCCCCGTGGGCTAGTGGGCTATTTGTCAGACTCCTAACCGAAAAAATGACTGTTGGAACCCACCAGCCAACCAGAGAGAGAAGAGGAGGCAGCTGCTCCATTGAGATTTCTCCCATTCAGACCCCGTGGAGGGGGTTCCTGTGAGCCAGAAGCACCTCAGTGGCAGTGTGCTTGGCAGTGTTTGGTTTAAGGCTGCAGTTTTACTGCTACTTAAGCTTTTTTTGTTTGAATGGCTTAGTTTTACTCTATGTTACTTTGGAAAAACAAAACAAAACATGTCTTCTGGCTGATCAGATCTTACAACGCAGGAAGTCAGGAAACTGACTAGAGGTGGGCGACAGGACCCCCAGCTGTACTTCTTCATCTCTCTGGGACTTGGGATAATTCCCTTTATTTTGTTCTTAACCTTTAAAATGCCAAAATGGGGAACTCTGTACTGCCCCAGTGAAATAGCTGCTGTTCTTTCTGTTATGTGTGTTGAGTCAGTTCCAATTCACAGTGACTCACTGTCCTTTGGAACAAATCTCTTCTGGATTCTGCACTATCCCCACTGTTGCTGTCCTGTTTGAACCCATTGTTGCACTGTGTCAGTGTGTCTCATTGAAGGTCCTTCTCCCTTTTAGCTGGCCCTCAGCTTTACCAAGCATGATATAGCCTCCTTTGGAGACTGGTTCTTTCACATGTTGTATGTTAAGTATGGGAAGCAAAGATTCACCATCCTTGCTTCTAAAGAACAGAGCTTCTTCCAAGATATGTTCATTCTTTGGAAATTCATGGTATAGTGTTCTTGTAATTCAAAGGAACCAATTCTTCAGTCTTACACATTGTCTAAGATACCATGACTTGGAGGAGGCACACCTTAGTCTTCAAGGTGACATCTTTGCTTTTCAGTAATTTAAATAAGTCTTTTGTAGCAGATTTTTCCAGTGCAGTCTGTTCTTTGATGCATGACTGCCTTTTCAATGTGTGTTGATGATGAACCCGAGTAAAAGAAAATTGTTGACTTCATTCTTTTCATTTATCATAATATTGTTTGTTGGGCCAGCTGTAAGGATTTTGATTTTCTGTATGTTGAGATGTAATCCATACTAATATCTGTAGTCTTTTTTTTCAACAGCAAGTACTTAGAGAATTTTTCACCTTCAGAAATAAACTTTTATCATTTGCATATCAGAGATTATTAGTAACTCTTCAATCATGATGCCTTACTTTCTTCTCTACAGTCGACCTTCTCAGGTTAGATGCTCAGCATATAGATTGATTATGGTTAAAGGGCACATCCCTGAGTCACACCTTTCCTGATTTTAAACTCCGCAGTATCCCTTTATTCTATGCAAATCTTTATACAGGTTCAGCATAAGCACAATTAAATGTTATGGAATTCCCATTATTTACAGTGTTACTCATAACTGATTATGATCATACAGCTGAATACCGTTGCATAGTTAATAAAACCAAGGTAAACATCTTTTGGTATTATTTGTTTTTAGCCAAAATCTGTGTGATAGTAGCTAAGTAGCCTTCATCCAGTGTCCTCTTTTCAGTCCAACTTGAATTTCTGGCAGTTCCATGTTGATGTACTGCACCGACCATTTGCCTTTTTTTTTTTTAAGTTATCACTTATTTTACTTGGATTCACTGAAGACTCACGGTAACAGCAGTTAAGAAATCAAAAGATGTGTTCCATTGAGGACCATTTGCTTTTTAAAATTATCTTCAATAAATGTTTATTTGTGTATAGCGGTAATACTATTGTTAATTAATTTCTACATTTTATGGGATCACTTTTTTTCCCCCAATAGACAAAAATATAAATCTCTTAGAGTTGGCTGGCGAAAGTGTAACCCAGGGCAAGTATGGTGAAACCTCATCTCAAATATGTTGAGCATGTTGTCAGGAAGAATCAGTCCTTGGAAAAGGACATTGTGTTCAGAAATGTAGAGGGTCACCAAAAGAGAGGATGACCCTCAATGAGGTGGCCTAACAGAACCTGGGCTCGCGCATTCCAGAGATCATGAGAATGACATGAGATAGTGCAACATTCATATCTACTGGTCCCAGAAGCGAAGTTGACAGCCTAACAGCAACCTAACAAGAAGGCAAGTAAGAACTAACAATTTTGCTTTTGTTTGTTTGTTGGAGCATTTGGCATTCTCAGTTTATCTTGGTATCTCAGTTGGGTTTCTGACAATTCCCTAGAGCCTTGTTTTTCCTAGTGTCTTCAGGTCAGCTTGAATTTCTTCTTTGAGTAAGTCAGTTCTTAATCATGCCTCCTGAAATGTTGGCACCTCGACCAGTTGCTCTTGGTGCAATGGTGCTGAGTAATCCTGTCCTCTCTTGATGCTCCCTGTGTCATCAACGCCTTGCCCAGGTTGTTGTTCGCTGGCTGTGACTCATAGTGACCATTCGTCACTAGAAGGAAGTCCTGCCCAATCCTGTTATCTTCATCATCTCTGCTGTACTCAAATCACAGTTACAGTCCTAATACAGCACTCATCCATATCATCGAGGGTCTTCCTCACCTTCCCCGATCCTCTGCTTTCCAAGCATGATGTCTTCTTCCAAGGATTGTCCCTTTCTGTTAAGATGCTCATAGTATATGAAATGAATTCTGACCAACTTTGCTAAGGGGCACTCTGTCTGCACTTCTTCCTTCAAGACATACTTGTTCTTTTAGCTGTCCATTATGTGTATTCAGTATTCTTGACCATAATTTGTTCTTCAAGTCCTTCAGACTGGGAAATGCTATGCATGCTTTTCTGTCTGGATTTTTTTTTAAACTCCAGGTCTTTGCCTATTTTGTTGTAATACTTTGTTTCTCAAGTCTCTCTTGAAATCTTCTGTTAAGCTTTAAAAAAAAAATAAAAATCTTTCCTTCACTTTAGCTATTCTACATTCAAAAGCAAGTTTTAGAGTCTTTTCTGGCATCCATTTTGGTCTTCCCCCCCTCCTGTCTTTATAGGGACCTTTCTTTTTGCATGGTATCTGGTCTTGGGTCATTAGTATTATAAGTGTCAAACCTGTTCTTGAGATAGTCTCTAAATTCAAGCAATGTATACTCAGTCTTAATATTTTTGCTCTCGAGGAGGTGTTTTCATTTTCTTCAGCTTCAGTTTGAACTTACATATTAGCAGTGAATGGCATGTTCCCAGGTTGTCCTCTGGCCTCATTTTGAGTGAGGACATCAGCCTCTATGTTGTGTCCTTTCACAGATGTTGTTCATTTGAATCTTTTGCATCTAATTTGCTCAGGTCCACATGCATAGTCCCCATTGATGTGTTGAAAAATAGTATTAATGATGAGTATGCCATGTTGTTGAGTGCAACTCATAGCGACCCTGTGACCAGCAGATGTGAACCCTGACCTGTCCGGCACCATCCTTACCATGCCTGACGTACTTACGCCCATTGCCACAGACACAAGTCCATCTTGTTCAGGGTCTTCCTGTCTTTCACTGACCCTCTGCCTTTCCAAGCATGATGTTCCTCTCCAAGGAATAGCCCTCCTAACAACATTCCCAAAGTATGTGAGATGAAGCTTTGCTGTCTTTGCCTCCAAGGGGCACTCTGGACACACTTTCTCTGACTCTTTTTAATAGCTCTCTGGCATTGTCTCAATCATCCGGGCTGGGTTTTCCCCACTTACTGGTCTTTCTTCTTTGTTTTCAGGTTTCACATATCATCCTCATAAATAATCAACATCCTAATTGTACTTTTAAACAATCTCACACTGCAGAAATGGGTAAAAACCTTCAGTTTCTTGTCTTGGGCATTAGTGGTACATAAATTTGAATAATAGCCATATTAACCGGTCTTCTGTGAAGATGTATGGATATTATCGTATCACTGACAGCACTTTACTTCAAGACAAGTCTTAAAGTGTTCTTTTCTTGACAGTGAATATGATCCATTCCTCTTCAATCTGTCATTCCAGGCACAGTAGACCATATGATTTTCTGATTCACAAGGGTCAGTATCAGTCTATTTTAGCTCACAAATACCTAGGATTTAAATTTGCATGTGTTTCATTTCCTTTTTGAAGACTTCCATTTTCCTGTCTTCTTACTTTATACATTGGATGTTCTGATTATTAATGTGTTTTTGGAACTCGCTCTTATCACTTAGAGCTGTGCTGTACCAGCAGATAGAAGCCCTGAAAGCTTTAATCCCCCCACGTCACTAAGGTCAAATGTACTTGAAGGAGGCAGCTTCCCCTAGACTTGTGAATACCTTCCAAGCTGAGGGGCCCAGCTTTCAGCCCTCTGTCAGATAGTATCCTGCTGCCAGTCACCATGTTTTCATTGTTCCCTTGTTTAAAGCAGCAGATCACAAGGGGACTTTTTTCTTCCTAGTCTACCTTAGTCTGGAAGCTCTGCTGAAATCTACCATGGGTGGCCCTGCTGATATTTGAAATACTGGTGGTACAGCTTCCTGAATCAGAGGAACACATAAATTACCACAGTATGACACAGTGATGGAGCACAGCACCAGCCTCTGTGAAGTAGTCCATCTCAATCTCCCTTTCTCTGTTTCTGTCCAGCCTCCTTTTTTGAGTGAGTCTTCCCGCTTCTCTTATCAGTGCCTTGTGACCCCATTGGACCCACTTGATAATCTAGCGTGATCTCTCATCTCTTGATTCATCACAGAATTCCACATGCACAGAACTTTTACTGTGTGCACTGACATATTTTCAGCGTCTTGAGTTTGGCCTTTGAACACCTCCAGGGACCACTGTGAATGCTCTCTTACTAAGAAAAGGGGCATTGCATGTCTGTCTGAACTTGTCTGTCATAAATTACATGAGGCATTAGCAATGCTGCAAGACTGTCAAAGACAAGCTGGCATCCATATAATGTCTTCTTTGACCTAAGCAAAAAAGATTGAAAAGTCATTGGCAAAAGGAATATTTTCCCCCTAACTTTCTGGAAGGTCTGCAGTATCCAGTACTCTCTCTGTAGATGACCTTAACATCCCTTGCCCACCTGGTGGTGTTTGTTGTTGCTGGCTAGCCTCAAGTTGGTCCTGACTCATCAAAAAACCATGTACAAAAGAATCTGGTCTGGTCCCGTGCTGTCCTCAGGTTTGAGCCCAGTGTTGAAACCATCTTGTCAGTCCATTTTGTTGCTGGCCTTCCTCTTTTTTGATGCTTTTCTTCTCCAAACATGATGCCTTTGTCCAGGGGCTGGTCCCTCCTGATGATAGAATACTGCACTCTGTAACAACTACCCCTCAGGTCTGATTTTCTTAGGGTCCTGGACCTCACCTGCAGGCTTTGGTTCAGCGAGATCATCTGAGAGTAGATAGAAGCACGGTGTACCGACAAAGTTAGGTGCAGTGACGAAAAGGCAGGCTGCACTGGGCGCACCTATTGCCATGGACGTCTTCATGGTGCAGCACAGCCTCACTAGAGACACAGGGCATAGGAAAACTAGTGGAAATGAGAATCACAGAGAGGGGTGGGCCAAGAGCGATTATGTTGTGGGTATTTGAGATTAGTGCTGTAGGACAAATGTGTATGAATGGTTTAAAAAGTATTTTGCAAAAAAAAAAAAATTTGCTTTGTAAACTTTTCAGTCAAATCCCAATGAAATGTTTTTAGAAAGTTTTAGGAAGCAAAGATGTTGGGTAACTAAGGTGTGCTTGACCCAAGGCGTAGTGATTTTAGTTGCTTAGTATGCATGCAAAAGCTGGACAATGAAAGATGAAGCCAGAACGGAAATGATGGTGTTCTGTGAGGTGTTGGCAGAGAGCATGAAGTTTACTGTGGTCTAACACAATGAGCAAGTCATTCTTAGATGAGATACAGTCGGAATGTTGCTTATAAGTGGGAATGGCCAGACTTGGACTCCCTCACCTTAGAGACTCCACCAAACATGCCTTTTTCTAACAAGTAGCCTTTCCTGATACGTCCTCTTGGTAAACGAGCTGATGACTCACTGCTCTTATTCCTCATGGGTTACAAATGCCCTCCACGTCCTAGCCCACTTTTGGGTCTGCCCCCCCCATCCCTCCATGCCTTTGTATCCAAGAGTCTTCTCCACTTCCTAGCAGACTTCCAGTTCTGCTCCCCCACTCCACCTCATGCTGCTTCATCTGAGGGTCATCTTCACTGTGACCGTCTTTCCTCTATTGCGCTTGATGAATGTTAATTTTTTTTACCCACTTCCCACCTGCTGTGCTTGCTTTGTGTTTGTGTGTCACATTTTGGTTTTGATGTGGTGTTTCAGACCTTTTCATCGCACTGTTGCACACTTTGGTAGACGGTGGTGGAACATGAAAGCCACCAGTTGTGGCAGTCTGTGCGTCCCCTCCTCTTTGACTCTCTCCTTACTCTTGGTAGTCTTGGATTACATCCATTGGATCCCTGAAATGGGCCTGCACTGTATTCCCTCTGCACACCGACAATACCTCCTCCAGCAGGTGCCTTCCTGGCTTCCCCTCAGTTCCTCTTCACTGCAGTCATCAGGTGTCACCTCCCTGAAGGCGGGATTCCTGCTCTAACAGATCCTCTGTCTCCATGGACCCTTGGTGCTCCAAACAGCTGACACACTCAACTGCTGATCCAAAGGCTGGAGGTTCAAATCCACCCAGCAGCTACACAGAAGAATGGGCTGGGGGTCTGCTTCTGCAAAACCAGCCATTGAAAACCGTGTGGATTATCTGACACAGGTGGAGTCTCCGTGACCCACAGCCACAGGTCCAGTCAGTCTCCATTAGCTGAGTGCTGGCCTTGCCTGGGGCGAGGAAGCCCTTTGGGACACACTTGCTGAATGGCCTGATTATGACCTCGGGTGTAGAGATGAAGACACAGCACAGAGGGCCGTGAGCTGTATGCAGCCAAGGACTGCTGGCAGGGATGCAGAGAGCATGGCTACAGAGGGGGAGCTGGTTCCTGGCCTCTGAGTCCATTAAGTGCAGGCATAGACATGCTGCTGTTTCTTTAGATGGCAGTGCTTGGGCAGTAACCATTTCTGATCAGTGACAGTGACACTGGATCAGTGTCCACCCTTCCGTGAGGTGATCAGGCTTCTCCAGAAATCATCCAGCTCACCAGGCTTGCAGATCAGATTTGTTATTATGTGCCATCGAGTCGCTTGCAACTCATAGTGACTCTTTGTACAGTAACCCTAAAACTTGCTCTATCCTGTGTCAGTCTTACTGTCTCTGAAACACCTACCCTCATTACTTCAGTCACTGAATTATTCCATCTCATCGAGAGTCTTCCTCTCTTGGGCTGTCCCTCCACCCTTCTAAGCATGATGTCCCTCTCGAAGGACTGGTCCCTCTTGCAGCATGTCCAAAGTATGTCAGATGAAGCCTCAGAATCCTTGTCTCCAAGGAGCAGCCTGGTTTAACCTCTCTAGGACAAACCTGTTTGTTCTCCATGGTAAATTCAGTCCTCTTCTCCAGCATCACAGCTCAAAGGCATCAATTCTCCTTCTGTCTGCTAGTCACTGTCCAGCTTTGTGACACAGAGCAAGTAATTATGAGGACTGTGGCCTGCATCAGATAGAGGCTGGGGAACCCTGGAGCCTGTGACCCTTCTAGTGTATAACTAAACTCCCCCTCATGGTTCAACTTTAGCCAAGCAATAGATAGGCCTATATAGTGATCACTAACACTAGAGTGGCACATATTCCTAGATCAGCCAATCATACAAGGTCAAAATGATGGCATTCTCTCAATGAGAAATCAGAAGTCAGAAAAGTGTAAGATAGAAGGATAAATGGACAGGAGACTAGTAGGAAGAGAGTGAAAAAAACGAAAAAAAAGCCAGTCGTCTAGCTGGAGGGATGATGCATAGCGAGTAATGGCAAAGACCATGGCCTGTATAGGATACACCTTAGTCTCTAGAGTGAGACCATTGTTCCTCAGTACTCTGGAGAGATCCCTAACAGCAGACTTTCCCATCGTGATACGTCTTTTAATGCAGCATTTTACTGTCTTGTGGACTGAATGGCAAGTTCCCAGCTACAGACAAGCTTTGGAGAAGGCAGCCAACATGTAAACAAGGAGGCATCACAGCTCTGATTTTAAAAGAGTCACATGTTTCAGAACCAGCTCTTTCCTTTGTCAGGGTAAAATAAATTTGTTGCGAGTGAGGCTTAACTTTAAAGCAGAGGTTTAATGTGCCGCTGGTTATGACTTTAAGAAAATAATTGTATTTCAGGAGTTAACCCTCTCAAATAAGTACTTTCCGGAAGAACGGATAATTTACAGACTCCTTGTCTAAGTGTCTGGGCTACCTGCTGTTCACACACCACCACATTTCTGACACACTGTCTGCGGGGGGAGGCAGTTGTGTGTTACTCAAGCCACGTAACAAAGTGTCCTGTGTGAGCCCCGTACCTGACGGGAGCTCCTCCTACCCTTGTCCTGGTCTTGTGCAAGTGTCTTACTGGAGGGAGCTGTTTTGGAGGCCTGCGGGCTAGCGCTTCCCTTTCCTCCACTCCCATGCACTGTGCTTTCTAGGATCGGATGGTGGTGGCAGCCCAGCATCCCAGTGCATCTCTTGATGCCATGGTTCCAGCAGCACTGTGCCATGTATGCCTCTCTCTCCCCTTCTAGTCATTTGCATGCTATCTTGAACTTTTTAATCTATTGCACATTAATAGATTGTGATCTACTGTCAACCTAATTTTTACAGGTACTAAGAAACCATGGAATGTGTTTGCATTTTTTATGGGGACACTGGCTTTATTGGGATGGGTCTGGCAGTGGAGCTGCAGTTATGCTAGGACCTGTTTCCGTGCATCACCTCAGCGTTGTGCCACTCCTCCTCTGGCTGCACTCCAGGGCACGTTCCACTTGAGAAAATGTGTTTTCTCGTTTCTGAGCTGATCAAGCTATTTTTCACCTCTTTCACTTATGTTATTTAGATCACGTCTCTGAGATGCAGATAGCTTTTGTGAGTCTTATGTAGCAGGAGTGAGCAGCGTAGGACATCAGGAAAGCCAGATGGCCATTTCTGAAGACTGGGTGCGAGTGAGGAGCATATGACTGTGAGGGGACTCTGACCGGTGGTGACACCCTGTTTGTGGGAGCAGAGCTTTGTTCTATGAGGATTTCCATTCCTTGCTTTTGTCTCTTTTTTTAACCTTTTGTTTTGATTTGGGTGAAAATTTACATAGCAATTTGATTACCTTCTGAGCAGTTTAAACACCTTGTGCTTCGTGATACTGACTGCAGTCCCCATGGGTAACAGCCCTCTCAGTGTAACAGCATTCTACCCTCTCCCTCCCTGTTATTACCATTTCTATTTGTCCTCCTGTGTCCCTTCCTACTGTCTAAACTCTGCCCTGGACAAATGTTGCTCCTTTGATCTCAGATGGTTTCTTGTTCTAAGGAGTCCATGGCTCCCTGCAGTTATTATGTTTTATCTCACCCTCTTTTATGTTGGGCTGAGAGCTGAGTGACTTTGTGACATTTTCCATGGCTTAGTTTCTGTGTGAGATTTTTTCATAGCTGATCACTCTGAAGTAAAACTTTCAGACTTTTCTTCTAAGGTCTTGGTCATTACCCATTAAGCTACTGGGGATCTCTAACAGTATACTAGCTGGTATATATTGAGCACAGAAATGGAATAATTCATGCAATTCTAACAACAGTTAAACAGCAACTCCTCCCCCCCCCCGAAAAAAAAAAAACCAAACCAACCAAGCTTGGCTAATTTCTATTTCAGTGAGCACACTGCTGAGATGATCTGTTTTTATAGACAAGGAAACTGAGGCTAAGAGGGATTTGCCCATGGGCCCAAAGTTACACAGCTAAAGATAGGGAAAGCCAGCCAGTGGGAGCCAGGGATACAGACCTGGGCCACCCACTGTCTGAACCACCTCCTTTGTTTGTCAACATAATTTTCTGTTTTATTCCTGGAATGAGGTCGGTTTCTCATTGCTGTCCTGCCACTTGATATAGGCTGAGTCAGGCCCTCCTGCTGTATGTAATCAGGAAATGAATATTGCTTTTTAAGACCATAATCAGTAGTTTGGCGATAAATTAGCTTCCATTTCTTCATGAAGATTTTCTAGAGGATCTTTGGCATAGAAAGCTTGCTTCATATCCAAGCTTGGCTCATTTCAGAGCTCTGGTGACCTAGTGGCAAGAAGCTGTGCTGCAGTCCCAATGGTGCGTGGTTTGAATCCACCAGATGGTCTGCTGGAGAAGGAGGGGCAATCTCCTCCTGTGCCAGTCAGATCTGAATTGATGGTACACAACAAGAGAGAAGGGGGGGGAAAGCCAAAAAACCCTCCAAAACCGACTGAGCTTGGCTAATTTCTCTTTCAGTGACTAAAGAGCCTTAAGCTCTCTTAGTCTTTATTTTCCTATCTGTAAAATGGAGACAGTACTTTGTTGTACTTTCTTTGTTGGTGGTTGGATAGTAATATAAGTGAAAACACGTGACTGAGCAAACAATAAATATTACTAGCTTTTTCTGTTCCTTGCTTTCCTGTGAAACACCTTAACAATCAAGCTGATTTCCAAGGAGACCAGAATACAGGAGTGTCAGATCTTGCTCGAGAAAAAGAAAACCATGACAGTTGCTCTCCTCAGGTTCCACTCGCTTCAACTGGCAGAGGCTCCTGGTAATGTGGGGGAGGGAAACGTGTGTTTTTGCTGCACATGCTAGCTGTCAGTGATGGAGTTACCGTGGCCTCTTGTCGGTGGTATGTGTGTATATCAGAGCCCAGCTCTACACTGAGGGCTTCTAGGGGACTGGTTTTCAGAAGGAGATTGGCAGGCCTTTATTCCAAGGTGCTTTTTGGTGGACTAGAATATTTAGCCTTAGGATCTGCAGCCGAGAGTGGGAACCACTTGTAGCTCCCAGGACACTGGTGTTTTTGCCAGGCCCCAGTGCCCACCATCCATTGAAGTGCCTTCCTCACTGCCCTCTTCAGTTCCCTTGTCTAAAGTGGGCTGTGACTCTGACCTTCTCTCACACATACACACCACACCATGGTGATGAACCCCTGGACCAGGATTTAAGCCATGAGGACAGAGAAGCTACCACTCTCACTGGAGTTGGCCTGCTGGGGGAGAGGGAATAAAACTGGGGTTTCTAGGGCTCACCAGCACGAGGATGGGACCCTGAAGTTATGTTCCCTGATTTCTGGGAAACAGACATAGAGTTGGGGTTTCTGGTGTACCTGAATCCTGTCATTTCTACTTCTCACACCACTAAGCCCCTGGGATTTGGAAGAGTTCCTTGCACAATCTCATCACTTTTACTAAAACAGGCCAACAAGTGTGTCGTCCCCGCAAAGGCACGTTGTGCCTCTCCTGCCTGGTTGTGCACACCTTTAAATGAAAATGTAAAATTTACACACTTTACACATGTATGATGGGAGGAGCTTTGAAGCAAACAAGTGACAGAAAGTGACTCCTGAGGACATAGCTCCACTTCTCAGAAAAGGCCTCCTTCAGCTCCTGGGAACCTGGTCTCCCTTGCAGACCCCTGTGGGTCTCAGCATCACATGCTAGGGTCCAGGGTTGAAGTTACGCTTCACTCCTTACTCTTCTTTCTTGGTGACAGTAGGTCTCACTTTTTTTCTGCTGCTGGCTGCTGTCCCCTGACTCACAGTAACCCTGTACACACTGACCACAGTGCTGCCCCTTCCTGCACCCTTCCTGGCATCACTTACAGACCAGACATGTTGGTTCATTGGGGTCTCTCTGGCTGATTTTTAGGAGTAGACTGCCATGCCTTTCCTCCTCTTCCTCCTTCTCCTCTGCCCTTTTTTTTTTAAAAAAAAACAAAAACAAAACAACTTCTTTCCATCTTTTGTCTTTTCCAGAAAATACAATAGATGAACTCAATTGGTCAGGGCAGTTCCACTCTCAGAAGAGTGGGAAAAAGGTGGAAAAAATGTGTGTGTGTGTGTGTGTGTTTAAAATGTCTTAATCTCTGAGGGAGCTCTGGTGGCCTATTGGCAAGAAGCAGTACTGTAATCCCAAAGGCATGTGGTTCAAATCGACCAGATGCTCCTCTGAAGAAGGAGGGGCAGTCTCCACCTGTGCCACTAGAATCCGATTCGATGATACACAACAAGAAAAAAAAAATAATTTAATGTGTCTTAATCTATAACCAAATTAAAGGTAAATACTTTTTTAAAATTATGAGATGTGACAGTCTACCTGCTTTCATATGGAGCACCATACGAAGGCTTCACCCTGCATTTTGGGTGTGTGTATGTGGTTGGGGTGAGGCTCGGTCATGTCTAGTTAGAGACTGAGGAGGAGCAGAGCTCCTTGGAGAATCTACCCCTCCTCCCCTTTGCCTTTCTCCACAGGCTTGAGGAGATTCAGGGGCAGCGGCCTCCTTAAGTGCAGATCTGTGGAGATTCGGTGGCAGCAACCTCCCCAGCTTCTGGAGGTTTTTGTTTTGTTGTTGTTGTGGGTTTTTTTGGGTGTGTGTGTGTTTGTTGTTTTTTTTTTGTGTGTGGGTTTTTTTGGGTGTGTGTGTGTTTGTTGTTTTTTTTTAATGTGTGTACCTTTAAATTGGATCTGACTGGTACAGGAGGCGACTGTGCCTCCTTCTTCAGCAGAGCATCTGGTGGATTTGAACTGGGCATCTCTGGGATTGTAGTGCAGCTTCTTGCCACTAGGCCGCTAGAGAGCACTTCTTCTGGAGTTTTAATGACAATGATCTTTCTAAGTGCAGAACCGTGCATGAGGAGCAGTGGCCCCAGACAGAAGGACTTTGAGCTTTTGACCCCACGTGCATCCATCTGTCCATTTGCTTGTTTTTTTGTGGTTTTTTTTTCCCTTTTTTACATTCAAACATCATTCAGTTGTTTTCTGAAACCAGAAAGGATAGCTGTGGTCTAACAACCCAGGCCTCTGCTGGCTAGCATGAGTGTTTTGACAGCTTGTTTCTTCCTGTGTATGCATGTGCTGCAGGTAGTCCGTGAACAGAGCAGAGCATACAGAGAGCAGAATCACCAACACTTCTCAGCCATAACCAGGCACGTTGAGGGAATAAGTCATGGAACCTGAATGCTGAGGACCATGGTATCCGTAGCCATTAAGTCAACTAACCCGACTTCATGGTAAATGGGGAGAAGGTTGTCAAGGATTTCATTTAACTTTGACCCACTGTCAATACGGTAGCAAGGAAGCAGTCATCAAGAAACCAGACACTGCAATGCTCTGTGAACAAACCTGCTGCTATGGACCTCTTTAAAATGCTGACAAGCAAAAGTGTCACTCTTTGGGCTAAGGTGTCCCTGGTCCAAGCCACAGGATTTTTAGTTGCTTCCCACATATGCAGAAGCTTGCCAGTGAGTAAGGAAGACCAACAGAGTTTTGGTGCCTTTTTATTAGAGTGCTAGTGAAGAACATTGAGGACCGCTGGAAGAACAAATGAATCTGGCTTGGACGAAGTACAGCCAGGATGCCCCCTAACTACTAAGTTGGGTAAAACTTGTTTTAAGTACTTTGGACATGTTCTCAAGAGTGACCAATACCTGGAGAAGTATGTCTCGCTTGGTAAAGTAGAGGCTAAGGAGGAAAAAAAGAAAGCCCTCAGTATAATGGATTTATTATCTTAGCTGCAGCAGTGGGCTCAAAAATCGCAGTGGTTACAACAATGGCTCCGAACGGGCTTTTGTTCTGATGTGCTTGGGGTGGCTGTGGGTAGTAGCCAACTCAGTGGCATCTAATAATAATAGTCACAACAGAGAGGACAGCCTTTCATATTTCCAGACCGTCTTCTATCTTCCTCTCATTTTATTACAAGGCAGCAAAGGGCCCGTGTTTTCCTTGACTGTTACTGAGAACTCAAAATTTGATTCTGAGTAAAATACACTTTCCATACCCTGTGGTCATTATTTTTAAAAGTATGCTATTCTGCTGCCTTTGGAATGCTTTCTGAAATTTTCTTCTTTTTCAAATGCATTTTTATTTATGGGTTTTATTCTTTTTCTCATAAGGAAGACCAGAAGAATTGATGCCTTTGAATTGTGATGTTGGCAAAGAATATTGACTATAATGTGTGCTGCCAGAAGAACAAATAAATGCACCTTAGAAATAGTACAAGCCCAAATGCTCCTTAGAAATAAGAATGGTGACATTTTGTCGTGCATCGTTTGGACGTGTGATTAGGAGGAGCTGGTCCCTGGAGAAAGACATCATGTTTGAGGAAGAGAAAGGTCTGCTAATGAGAGGAAAACCCTCAGTAAGATGGATTGACCGATCAGGTGGCTGCAGCAGGGAACCCAAGCATGGGAGTGACAGGATGGTGCAGAGTTCAGCTGGGCCTTGCTCTTTTGTATTTACAGTTGCAGTGAGGTGGAGCTAACAAACCAAGGTGAAGTCCTGCTGGCACAGTCGTTACAGCACTTCTAACTGAAAGGTCAGCAATTGGAACACACCAACCACAACAATAGGTGAAATATGTGGCAGTCTGTCTCCATGAAACTAAAAGCCTGGGTAACCCTGTGGTGGGTTTGGTAACCTGGAAAGATCAAAGCTCTGGAAACTGCCCTGGAGGGCCATTCTTCTCTGTTCTGTGCGGTCACCATCAGTGGGAATTGACTCAGTGATAGGAGATCTCCCCCCTCCCTTTTCCTTTTTTTTGCTCTTCTTTCACAAGGAGTAGTTCTTACTACTTACTACATGGGAGAACCATGTGACGTGGTGGGTTTTCCCTGACCCTTCATTTTTCACTTCCACTTTTCTGGCAGCCTAGTGGTAAGAAACTGCACTACAATCGTGAAGGCATGTGGTTTGAAACCACCAGCTGCTCTGCAGGAGAAGGATAGGCAGTCTCCTCTTGTGCCATTAACAGACTCTGAAAACCCCCTCGAGGGTCAGCTATGTGTCAGTTCTGACTCCATGGCACTCAGCACTAACAACAGGGTCCCTGGGTGATACCAATGGCTGATGGATTGGCTGCTCACTGACAGGCTAATAGTTCATGTTTGTCCCGTGACATCGCAAAGAAAAGCCATCTGATCTGAAAGCTGGGAGCACACATCTGCTCCGACAGCATGGGCTGTCAGGTGTCAGTGTTAACCCAGCTGGGTTTGGCCGGCTGGCTAATTGGTTGACTGCTTGCCTGCTTGTTTGGTTGGTTAGTTGTGTGATTAGTTACCTAGTTGGTTGATTAGTTACTCAGTTGGTCTTTTGGCTGACGAGGGAGTACACAGGTACACGAGGATGGTGACGTTAGGGAGCACACGGTCACACGAGGACGGTGAGGTTGGGGAGCACGCGGGTACACTAGGACGGTGAGGTTGGGGAGCACGTGGGTACACGAGGACGGTGAGGTTGGGGAGCACATGGGTACACGAGGACGGTGACATTGGGGAGCACGCGGGTACACGAGGATGGCCATGCTCCATGGGGTTGTCAATGGCTGGTGTTCCAGGAGAGGATCCTGAGGCTTCTCCTGTGAGACACCGCGATGAGGTCAGTTACAGCTAGCTGCCTGCCTTGTCTACCCCAGCGTGAGCTCATGCCATCCTGGTGACGAGACTGAAGAACACACCTTCCTCCCCAGTGCAGTGAGATTACTGAGAGCAGCTGTCACCGGTGCCCACTGCTGTTGAAAGTCCTGATGGCACAGCTCGGAAGAATTACCTCGCGCCCTCATGCCTCCGTCTCCCACTCATTCTGTTCTTACTGTTCTTAGGTGCTGTTGAGTTGAAACCAGCTCACAGCACCCCTTTGGACAGCACAGGGAGACCTGCCCGTCCTGCCCCCTCCTCACAGTGTGTGCTGTGCTCCAGCCATTGCTGCAGCCGCTGTGTCACCGCAGCTCGGCCTGCACTTCCCAGGAGCCTCATGACCTGCTCAGACTGAGATGCTCATTGTGGGCAACAAGCTGCCTGAGATTTTGCTGTTGGATGTCTGACCGCATTGGCTCTAGGACACGAAACTTAACTGCACAACTCATTATGGCCCTGAAGGGGGGTGGCAGTGAGACTGGCTTTATTTGGGAAAACATCAAAGGTCACCGTGAACATAATTCCACGGGAAGCAATTTCTAAGCCTGGCTCCAGAATGGCATATTTGTCATTTTGTTTGGCACCTGACCTGAGTGTGTGCTGCTGAGGAGTGCTTTGAGGTGAACTGGAGCAGGAGTTTCCTGTTGTTTATTTATTTCTTAGAAAGGACACAAAGAAGAATACCCATTATGCCCTACAACACACAAAACTAACAAGCGATAAATCTCCTTGCCCTCTGTCTAAATGCTGTTAGAGCCAAGGAGCGTGCAATTCTAAAAACGCAAACTCATTGCCATAGAGTCAAAACTGATTCGTAGCTAACCCTTCATTAGGTTTTCAGAGACTGTACATTGCCCAGGAGGAGATTGCCCCTCTGATGGATTTGAACTTCCAGACAGCCGCTGCTTCGGGGTCAATAACACAACACTTTACTGACTAGCAAGCTGTCAGATGCTGGATAAGAAAGCTGCTGACCACAGTAAATCTCACCTAGAAGTCTATTAAAGAATAAAAGAAATGACATTTGATATGGGGCCTTGCTTTAAATCCTTAGTTTAGAGAAAGAAGTGTGTTCTCATCTCTAAGCACCTTGGTTGCCACTTGGGGATTCTGTATTCATTTTAAAATATTGAAAAGATAATGTTTCCCCTATAGAGTACATTTAAGAAATCTGCAGAAGATAACAATTTGAGAACAGGTCTCTAATTTTCCCCCCAAGAGGCTTCAACCGTGATAACAAAGGGAATATGGGATAGATAGGTAAAATCTAAAGCGGGTTGAAAATGAGGTGCTGTGACCCCCAGGAATTTCTGGAAATCTGGAAATTCCAGACTGAGACTGAAAAGCAACTCTACAGATGCTTCTGAAATAACAGGCCTTCAGAAACCCTGTGAATAGCATGAGTGTCCTTGGACTAAAATATTAGAACCCCTTTGTTAGTGTGGGGATTATAATCTATGTATGAGTTGTTGAATGGAAACCAATCTCTGGGTTTTCACTGAAATTTCAATAAAAAGTTAATAAAGGAATAAAGTCTCCTGTTAACAGCTATATTTTTATTTTGGGGGGAAAATTAAGCAGCTGTGTATTAGATCAAATTGTGAATCTGCTGTTTTCATGGTTCAGAGCCACTCATGTGGAGGCAGTGTCAAGTGTCTTGGCATCCACAAGCTTGGATTACGTAGATGCAGGCACGGTGTGATCCAAACCCCCAGCTGCCACAGTGGATGAATGCTGGCGACCCGTGTGTGTCAGAGCAGAGCTCTGCTCTGCAGGGTTTTCAGTGGCTGCAACTTCTTAGTAGTAGATTGCCAGGCCTTTCTTCCAAGACAACTTAGGGTAGATTCAAATTGCCAGTGTTTCGGGGCCAGTGTGTTAATGGTTTACACCAGCCAAGGGCTCTACGGCTTGTTCTAGAGCAGTAGAACAAGTCACATAGTCTTTTGGTTTCCTTGTGCATGTAACAAATATACTGTAGCCTGTTAACTTACACAATAGCATCATGGAAATGTTTGAAATATTTTGAGAACAGCCAAAGTATGACATTGTAGCACAGAATGTGCACATGCAGAGGGAGCAGTCTTCCCTCTAGATTTGCCTGACTCAGAGCTGCTGCAGATAATCGGTGTGAAAAGCATTGCACAAACCACCACAGTGCAGAACATTGGCAGATCGGTGGTGTCAGCTAGGGAATTGCATGGGGGAAATCTGCTGTCACCGACCTCTCCAGAATGCTGAAAAGCAATGATGTCAGTCTACAGTCTGAGGTGTGCCTGATTCAGGCCATGGCCTTTGCAGTTACTTGCTGTGAGTCAGAGAGTGATCAATGACTAAGGATGACAAAAGAATTGATAACTTTGAATTGTGGTGCTGGAGAAGAGTCTTGAACATACCATGGACTGCCCAAGAAAACAAAAACAACCCAAGTATGTCTATCTTGGAAAGGGTGAAACCAAGTATCTCCTTGGAGGCCAGAATTTTGAAGCTCTGTCTCAAATACTTTGGGCACGTGGCCAGGACAGACCAGTCCTTGGAGAAGGACATCATGTTTGGAAGGGTGGAGGGATAGTGCAGGAGGAAGACCCTGGGTAAGATGGACTGATACAGTAACTTGGGCAATGGGGGTTGGTATGTTGGAATTAGTGAGACTGGCTCAGGACAGGGCAGGATTCAGAGCTGCTGCACATTAGGTCACAGGCAATTCGATGGCACATAACAACAACAACTTCTGATTTTATTTATTTATATACATACCTCTTACAAAAAAAACTTTTTCCATAATGTCCTTATGTGTCATAGTTAAGTCAAAGGCACCTAACAGCAACAACACCACCACTATCATCTTTTATTATAGAAAATCTGATGGCACAGTAGTTAAGTGATTTTGTATTAACCAAAAGGTCAGTGGTTTCAATCCACCAGCTGTTCCTTGGAAGCAGGAAAAGGCAATATGCTCCCATAAAGATTGTTGTTGTTGGTAGGTGCCCTCTAGTTGAGTGTGACTTGCAGCAGCTCTTTGAACCACAGGTCTGAGCCCTGTCTGAGCCTGTGCCATCATCACCATCTCTGACATGCGATAGCCCGTTGTTGCAGTCACTGTGTCCAGTCCATCCCGAGGGTTTTCCTCTCTTTGACTGACTGTCCACCTTTCCAAGCATCATGTCCCTTTCCAAGTCCTAGCCCCTCCTAACAACATGTCCAAGGTATGTGAGATGAAACTTCTCTATCCTTGTCTCTAAGAACTACTTTGGCTATACTTTCTCAAAGATATATCTATTTGATTTGGGGTGGGGTGGGGTACAGTCCATGAAATATTCAGTACTCTTCTCCAGCACCACAGCTCAAAAGCATTGATTTTTTTTCTTTTTGTCCTTTTTCACTAGCCATCTCTCAGAAGCATAACAAATAATTGAAAACACCATGGCTTGAATCAGACTCACCTTAGTCTTCAAACTGACATCATTGCTCCTCAGTACTTTGGAAATTTCCTTTACAGCAGACTTTCCCAATGCAATACATCTTTTGATTTCTTGAATACTGGTGCCAAAGGTGTTGCTTATAAATCCAGGCAAGATGAAATTGTTGACATTGTGAACCATTTCTCCATCTAATAGGATGTTGCCAGTTGTGAGAATTTTTGTTTTCTTGATGTTGTGATGCAGTCCATAGTGAAAGCTATATAGTCTCTGATCTTCTGCAAGTTCTCCTCACTGTTAGCAAGCAAGGTTGTACCCTTTGTGTAATGCAGGTTGTTGATGACACTTCCTCCTATCCTCATGCTACGTTTTTCTTTATAGAGTCCAATTTCTCGAATTATTTGCTCAGCAAACAGATTTTAGTAGGCATGGAGAAGAATATAACCCTGATGTACACCTTTCTTAAACCATGTAATATTCCCTTGTTCTGTTTGGACAATAGCTTTTTGTTCTTGATATAGGTTTTGTATGATTAGATGTTTTCAGCATGATTAGATGTTCTGAGATTCCCATTCTTTTCAATGTTAACCATAGTTTGCTATTACGGTCCACTTACTCAAATGCCTTTGCATAGTCAATAAAAC
>NW_006399898.1:471222-471963 GCF_000299155.1 Elephantulus edwardii
CCATACTTGAAAACTCAACCTCCTTTGCCATTTCTGTTATCTAAATGTGTGAATGATAATTTCCATGTTCACATCAAGAGTACAACCTTGGAAATCCCATGGGGCGATTCCACTCTCCCCTACAGGGTCACTGTGAATTGGAATTGACAGAACTCTTTTCTTAGCTTCTGTGTCTGACAAGTGGTCCTCTTTGCACTCACCTGATTGAGGGTCTTGGAGTTGATCCTGACTCCGCAGCCTCACCTGGCAGCAGAGCGACCCTCTACACAAGGGTTCAGCTTTTATGAGAGCGGCTTGCTAGGCCTCTCTCTTGAATCCATTGCTGTTGTCATATGCTGTTGAGTCAGAACTAACGTACAGCTGGCCCCTCAGCAGGTTTTTAGAGGTGTCAGTTACACAGAAAGATTGTCCATTTTTCTCTTGGGAGCAGTGGGTAGATTTGAACTGCTTGCCTTACCAGTAGGCTGCTAGTGCTTCCTCAACTACGGTGCTGTTGTTATTGTTATTCTGTATCATCAAGTCGCAGCTGACCCATAGCTGACCCTCCAGTGAGTTTTCAGATGTAGTGGATCTCGGGAAAGCTGCAGAGCAGCTGGTGGATGTGAATTTGAACAGCATCCTTCTGGGTTGAGAGCACCATTCCTTACGGCTCAGCCACTAGAGCTCCCTGTGGTGTTACAGTGGTCTTAATTTACTTAAAAAACCCAGAAAGCACTCTTTTTTTAAATTTTTTTTAGTTTC
>NW_006399898.1:472063-521585 GCF_000299155.1 Elephantulus edwardii
AACATCTACAGAGATTTTGGAATTCCATTCATTCATTGTTGCACCCTTCTCCACGCACAAACCCCTCCCCCCCCCCCCCCCGTTTGCTCCTCTCCTTCAAACGCAAAAGAAAAACTCCCTCATTGGTACACAATCCCCCACACACATCCCCCAATCCCCAAATATAAGCCACTCTGCAACCCTCGTTCCGTACTCTTACGATAAACATAATGCCCTAAAATAGAAAATATTCTCTCCCCCAAAGACTTCAGTGCCGTAAACATATTTCATCTAGACTGAGAAATTTTTTTATGACACTTTGGTTTGTTTCACATCACAGATAATATGTTTTTAAAAAATTTAAGTTGGTGGCAACTTCTCATGCATTTGCACACTTAACAGATTGTAGTGTAGAGTCAACATAACTTTTATGCGACCTAAGAAATTGTATGCCTCACAAGACCCACTTTATCATGGTATTGGCTTTGTTGTGACTGTCTGGAGTGAGACCTGCAGTATCTCTGAGGTGTGCCCATGTTTTTAACATGAAGTGGAATAATTTAGATCACAAATTTTTAACAGGAATAGTGCCAAGGACATGATGGTGGGACACCATCATCACAGGCTCCAGGGATATTTATATTTTCTCCTGTGCAGTCAGTCTCTGCTCCCTAAACCTCTCAATGGGTCTCTGTCACTGCCTTCTGTCCCTTAGGTCTCTGCAACTGTCCTCTGTCATCAGTGTCTCTTATCACTTATGTCTCTATCACGGCGCTGTTACCTCTTCTGTGATGCTACCCTCTGTCCTCATGTGTTTATAACACTGCCCTCTGTCCCCATGTGTCTCTGTTGCTGCCCTTCATCCCCATGTGTCTCTGACACTGCTCTCAGTCCCCATGTATCTCTGACGCTGCCCTCTGTCCCACCATGTCTCTGACGCTGCTCTCAGTCCTTGTGTGTCTCCAGTGTAGCCCTCTGACACTGCCCTCTGTCCCAACATGTCACTGATGCTGCCTTCTGTTCTCTGTGACTCTGACATTCAGTCCTGTGTCTCTTCACTGTCCTCTGTTTTCTCTGACACTCTGTCCCTTGCACCTCTGACGCTGCTCTTTCTCCCTTGCAGTGGCTGAGAGTCGTGGGATTCTGGAGAGCATCCAGAGGTTCTCCCTGCTGCCCACCTACCTCCCGGTCACCTACCACATCCAGCACGCCGACGTAGCCTTCTTTCTCAAGGAAGCCGACCAGGACATCATGAGGAACTCGAGCCTGCAGTCCCGTGTGGAGTCTTTCCTCATCTACAAGTCCAAGCGGCTGCCCCTGCTCAATGCCAGCTATGGCCCCTTCTCCATCCAGCAGGTCGTGCCCCAAGATCTCCTGCAGCCCTCCAGTCCCTTCGGGCCTGCCGGCCAGTTCTCACTCCATTGGAAGCTAAAGGCCACCGTCCTGCAGGACAGAGTGCCCCTGAGCCGGCCCCGCGTACAGGTCCTGTTTCATGTCGTGGGCCGGGACTGGGATGACCACAGTACCGCTGAGCAGCTGCCCTGCCTGCGAGTCTTTGCCTTCAGAGAGACCCGAGAGGTGCGGGCCAGCTGCCGGCCGCGGGGGGCACTTGGGCTGTGTGTGGCCGAGCTGGAGCTGCCCCCTGCCTGGTTCAGCACCCCTGCGGTAGTGGCTGGGAGGAAGAAGACAGCAGAGAGGCCTGAGGGCACCCCGGTGGAGCTCTACTACACCGTGCAGCCAGGGGACGGGCATGGCGACTGTGCCAAGGGCGGCTCTCGAACTAGTGGTGGTCAGCGGACAGGCCACAGTGACATGGACGAAGCCGGGCCACCCCTGCAGAGGATTGGGAGCGTGTTCCTTTACCAGACTCAGAGCCCACCGGCCCTGCGAGAGCTGCGCCTGGACCACAACGTGGCCGTCCACTACCTGCCACGGACCGCCAGGCAGGGGGACTTGCTCACCTTCCCTATTTCCGTGTCCACGAACATCACGGAGGACCACTTCACCTTGAGGTGAGTTTTCAGAGTATCTGTGCTGGCTTTGGTCCACACAGGGCCAGGGAAACAGTCAGTGGATGGGACGCAGTGTGTGTCTGCTCCCCCAGGAGTCCCAGCTCCACTTGCCTGTGAGATGGGCACCAGGTTCACAGGGTGTGGACAGGGTCTTATTTTCTGAGCCATCAGAGACCACTCAGGGAATGCTGGTATCCTATCTTTTGCCATATAGTCCAGGTGTCACCCACAGGTTTTAGTGATGCCAGAGTTGTCCAGCCAGGCGTCACGTCCAGCCTGAAGGGGGGGGTGCGTTGGGGCAGCCACAGTGATCAGAAGGGGGGGAGAGTATGGTCTTGGTAAGGTTCTCTGCTTAACAAGTTCCAAATACAAGCGTCCTCCATGTGCTGTGAACCCCAAGCTAGACCCTGGTATTCAAAAAAGAGGGACATAGAGAGAGATGGTCAGACACCAGACACGAGGCCTGGGGGGTGAGCACTGGGCACCCCGGGAAAGGCAGGTCTGTCAGTGGCTCAGAGATCATGAGGAGCTGGTGGCCGTGGTCGAGTTGGGTTCTCACAGTAGTTTGTTTTGAGCAGAGACATGTTCAAGGACAATAGCTCAAGGATTTGACTGGAGGTGCCTTTGCTGCTATGTCACTCTCATTTGATCTGAAGGACAGTGCCATGGCCTCTGAGAGCAGGAGCACCATGTATGTGGATCCTCCCACGCATGTGAAACCGCTTCTGTGTGGCGTTAGGATCTGTGATAATCGTCTGTTCTCTTGTCCAACACCGTCTGGGTTAATAACTGTTCACTCACTCTCCCTTCTCTCTTTTTTCTTCCTTCCCTCCTTCCCTCCCTCCTTCTTTCCTCTCTCTCTCTCTGCCTTCTTTCTACCTTTTCTTCTCTCTCTGTGTCCCTCCCTGTCTCCACTTGCTGTTCCTGAGGAGACTGGCAGCTGGATTAGAACCGCTGACCTTTTGGGTGGCATCCAGCACCTTCTGCACAGCACTGCCGGGCTCCTCTGGAACGTTCTTTTCCGTCAAAAGAGTTGCATGATCATTTCTCAAGGAAGGCCAGTGTCCTTCTCACTGTACCATTGGTACCAGTTTCCTCTTTGTAATTTGGTGATTTGATTGTGAAAATATTCTTACTCAGAGATTTCTGAAGTGTCACAGAACAGCCAGGGTGCTGATGTTATTATGCCTTTTACAAAAGTTTGGGGTTGTTGCTTATTCGTAGGCAAGTGTAAGGAGTTGAGCACGCCTTTCCTTGTTCTCAGGGGCTCTCGTGGCCTGGTGGGTAAGGAGAGTTAAAAGGAGCTTTTCTCTCACAGTCTCACACGCTGCCTCCGTCAGACTTGCCCACCGCTGAGGTTCTATTCCTGGACCCGCAGTTCCTGGGCCCAGTGGTCCCATGTTCTCATGACCCAGAAAACGAGAGCTGAGTCCAGCTCTTTCCTCTTGGAGGCAGTTGTATGTGCAGCATGGAATTTCCCACAAGGCTGTACACCCTGTTGTGGCCAGCCATCACATAAACACCTCCTTCTCAGCCTGGCCACGCTGGTCACCAGTAACAGTCTACCAGAGTGGCACCCTGGAGAGCTGCATTTGCTCAAGGATCCAGATGTTTTCAGATTCAGAAGCCAGTGCATGTGAAGCCTTCAAAGTCAACTGTCCTAACTATCAGCCAAGGATTTTGACTTTTTGGTTAGAGTAAGAGTGCCCTTTTCCAGAGCCTGCCAGCTTTTCTGACAACACCAGATCAGGGTGACTCTTTCCTGGAGGTGCATTCCCTGTTGGTGAGCAGGCCCCCCACCTCTGTCCCTCTGAGAGCCCCCCTCAGCACAGTGCTCATGTATCCCCAAGCACTCTCATTACTGTTTAGTAAACAGTCGGATCTGTTTACCATACAGCTGGCAGTGACTGGGACTTGGAAGGCTGTTGACCTTTACTTTGAAAATAATAAAGTAGTACATCTTTTCTTAATGAAGTTGATTTAACTAATTTGGCACAGTCTTCACATTTCTAGGATAAGCACAGGCCTGACTGCCTGCTCAAAGGAACCCTGCAGGGTCCAGTCACACATTTAGGGGCTTTTCCTCCAATCTCCTGGCTTCTATTTCCAGACTCTCAGCAGTCAGCATTAACTGGTCCAGAGCCAGGTGCCAGCAGGTGTCCTCTCCCACTTGGGGTGTCCAGGGTGGAGTGGGCCTCAGGTCATTCACTTCCGATGGGGGCACTAGCCCCCTGGGACTCCTGCTGCAGCTGTGATATGAATTCTCTGCAGAATGAGACTCAGACCTCCTGTCTCGGTCCAGGTTACATCAGGAAGGAGGACCCCAGGAGTTGCAGACCGTGAAGCATGAACCCAAAGGCTGGTGGTTCAAGCCTGGGAGTCTGCTTCTCTCAGTCGCTTTGTGGATAGCCCTGTGGAAGGCATTTCTTCCCTGACCCACTCGGGGCACCATGCGTTCTGTCGGCACCAGGGCATGGGTCTGAGTAAGTGGCATCACAGTGGTTCATTGCCCTGCGGACGGAGGGGCTCTGCTTGGGGAACCACATTTCCTGTGGTAAACTATCCAAGTGAAGGCACCTTATTGCTTTATTGTCAGTTGTTGAAAAGAACACATTTGCATGATCAAGAGGCTATCGCATGCACTGGAGCTTGAATTGAAATTTTCTCTGAGAGATAGCTCAACCACTCCCTGTGATGAAGGGCGCTGCAGCTAACATTGTACTGTGTGTGTGTGTCCCCAACCCTCTGAGCACCAGGACACCCAGATGAGGCTGTCTGTCATCTCTGCACTCTTCTGCGTCCTGAAGCTTATTTCTTCCAAGGCTGACATCACAGAGGAGGAGAGCTTTCATTGCTAAGCATCCTTTCTAATCTCAGAGAATGTTCTTCCTCCCACTGAACAACTGAAGCTCCCCACAGCACCTGAGTTATTTCTTGGATATTCTCACTCCCTTCCACGCACCCCTCCCAGAACACCGATTTCAGAGGCCCCCAAGTTCTCCCGTCCTTGATCCAGCGTCTGGAGAAAGAGGAGGACCTCGACTGATGCTTATACATCCCCACCGGCTCCCCTTCTCTTCTTTCCTTCTTGAGGACAGCAGGGCCTGGGGCCTGACTGTGAAGATAAAGCTGGATCTGGGGCTAGAGTGCTGCCTGATTCCCTGTGAGAGGGGCCAGGATGGGCTTCTTTGAAGAAGGCAGCAAGCGTAAACATGCTGAGTGCATTTATGATGACTGTTAGACACACACACACCACAGAAACACAGCACATTCAGTGACGTGTCACGGGATTGGTGGATTGAATGTGGGGCTGCTAACTCAAAGTACAGTGGTTTGAAGCCACCAGCAGTTCCATCTGCTTTTGTAAAGGTGACGGGGGAGACCCATTGGGGCACTTCTGCTCTGTTCCTCGGGGTCTCTGTGAGTCAGAATTTATTTCATCAGTGTGGGTGTCTATTAAGAAGTTCTGGTTATGCAGTGGTTAAGCACTTGGCTGCTAAGTGAGAGGTTAACTGTTCAGATGCATTCACAAGCTCACGGGAGAAAGACTTGCAGTCTGTTCCTTTAAAGATGGCAGCCTGGGAAGCCCTATGGGGTGACTTTCCTCTGTCCTTCATGGCCCCTGTGGGCCAGGTCCCACTGGACGGCATGGACTGGTCAGGAGTGAGGGCAGTTTTCAACAGGATACTGTCATCCTGGAGATGTTTTCACAAAAATGAGACAGACAAAGAGAAAGAGGAAAAGAAGACTATTTGAAAGCCAGTCCTAGACCAACAGGGCTCCAGGCCCCCAGCCATGACTGGTCAGCTTGCCCTGTGCAAAGCTGGAGCCTGGTAGGGAGCGGCGGCCACAGCAGACTGCAGCTGTCCTGGTTTCCTAGGAAGCTTGAGTGGCGTGGCCTGAGGACCTCTGGGCTCGGGGTCGGATCTGCCCAGGCTCTTAACTCAGACAGATCTTCACGGGGAGTAGAGGTAGTCTGCTCAGAAGCCACGAGCACTCTTTGATGCAGACTGTAACCCCCACCTGAGTTCATTTTGGAAGAAAGGAGCAAAAGGGCTGCAGGCTGGATACTGGTGGGGGCTCTGGCTTGGCTGTGCGAGCCTGACAGAGGGTCAGTCTCTGAACGCAGGAGAAGCTGACCATGGCAGGTGCAGAAGCGGCTCCTGCCCCTCCTGGCAAGGGGAGTCCTGCTTTTGTCACCTACACTGTGTGCAGACCTGCGTAGTACCCTGCCCCGAGGTCCTGTCACTGGTCGTGCAGGGGCAAGGTCCAGCTTCCAGCATTAAAACCCTGTGGAGACAGTGCTGTTTTCGACACCCCTGGGACCACTAGTAGTGAGAGCACACTCCGCTGTGATGGTGTGTTAAGAGGAGAACAGGGTAGGATACCTTTCCATGATGCCCACAACACAGTCCCCAAGAGGGGCTGACGGAGTTGCCTGGACTGGAAAGTTCAGGGACAGAACAATCAGAAGGGAAGGGGTTCCTTCCTTCTCTCTTAAACTGTGTACTTCAGGAGGGATTTTGGATTTGCCATTACCATGTGAAGACGTTATGGAGCACCCCACCCACCCTTTACCAAGCGCTGCTGCTAGAAACACCCTATGCCCGTGTGATCTGTGTGAGGGAATTCAGGAACCATGTTGACTTAGGTTCTTTACTGAAAACCCTCTGCTGTCAGCTGATTCCTACTTTTGCCAGCCTCATAGGGCAGGGTGACACTATCCACGAGCGTTTCCAAGGTTGTCAGTCTCTAAGGACAACTGTCACGAGGACATGACATGAGGACTGTCATGAGGCTGTCCTGAGGAGCAGCTGATGACTTTAAACCCCCTTTCCTTAAACTGAGCACTTCAGCCCCATACTGGCCAGCGCACCCCTGGCCTCAGATCCCATCAGACCCCAGGTGGCCCTCCCTCCAGTCTCCGAGGCTATAGAGGGCTCCATGCCCAACCTGCCTCCCCGTTCTCACTGGAGCAGCTGGTGAGTTCTGGTTGCCTGTCTTTGGGTTAATGCCCTACCTTCAACCTCCTCACCATGAGGCTCCCTCACCTGCTCTGGTAGCTTTGGGTCCCATTGTCTGCCTTCTGTCCCATGAATGCATCCAGGATGGCGTGTTTGGTGTCTCATAGGCAGACTGTTGGGTTTTGCTCTCCACCCCACCAAAACTTGTAGTGTTGTCCTTGCCAGTGCTCCTTGCTGCATATCCTGACAGGGAACAAGCATTGATTGATTGTCACTCTTGTGGATTCTGACCGTTTTTGTTTTGGGACAAGTGCAGCCAGGATGCTCATAAAAGTGAGCATGGCGAAACTTCTTTCCTTATGGACTTTGGTCACATCATCAAGAGATAATGTGCCCTGTCCCTGGAGGAGGACACTGTCCTGGATAAAGTGGAGGGTCAGCAAAAAAAGGGGAAGATTGATCTAGTGGCCACAACATTGAGCTGGCACACCGCATTGACTAGGAGATGGCGTGGGGCTGGGCAGCGTTGCCTTCTCTTGTTCACGGGTCGCTGTGGGTCTGCACTGGCTGCAAGATTCCTGCCAGTGACAGCAGCCTCTGTGACAGATAGGAGAGGCATGTCACTGTTGTTCCCTTTGCAGTTTCCTGATGACAAGCGACGCCGAGCATCTTCCGTGTTGTGTGGGCCATCTGTTCCACGTCTTCTGTGAGGGGCGGCGCGGATCTTTTGCTCACTTTATAATTGAGCTGTTTGTTCTCTCACTGTTGTGTTCAGAGAGTTCTTCGGATGCTCCAAATACAAATCCTTTCTCGGATACATGCTTTCTGTGTCTCTCCTCCCCATCTTAGGTTGTTCCTTTCACTTTAATAGTGCTTTTGCCAGAGCAAATTTTTTTCTTTTTAACAAAAATAGTGTGTTTGGTATCACATGTATAAACCTCAGCAGCTTGCCACAGGGTAGAACTGATTGCTTCTGTCTTCTGTAACTTGCATGGTTCTGAACTGTACCTTTAGCTCTGTGATCCATTTGGATCCACTGAACCCCCTTGTGCTGCATTCAGAACCATTTGGCTCCATCTGGCCTGGGACTGTCTTTGCATCATCGAGCTGTGTGTTTGTCTCTGGCCAACACCATGCTGCCTTGGTTACCACAGTGTTAGTGTCAGTCATGAACTTGCCCTTTTCCAGTCCTGCTTGGTATTGTATGTATGTTTCCTTGCCACTAAAAAGGAGGACCAGCTTGCTGATAACTACAGAATAACTTGCTTGGGGTCCCCCTGGGAATATTTATGTCCAGAGGTTAAGTTGGGGAGAATATGGATAGTATTGTACCTGGTATATCTGTATTTTAGTTTCCATTTTCAGTTGTTCATTGCTGTTTTATGGAACTTTGGCATTGGTTTGTCTTTTGAAAGCAGAGGGAGCCCTGCCAGTCTGGTCTGCAGGGAATTCTACTGCTAACTTGAAGGCTGGCCTCTCTGGTGGTTCAAATCCAGCATTGGCTCTACAGGGGAGAGAGAGGCACAGTCTCTTCCATGCAGGGTTGAAGAGATGACTTAAAGGGTAGGGGAGGTTTTACTTAGAAGACACTGCTAGGGGTGCTAGGATGACTTGAAAAAGGATAAGAATAATTATTCAACTTGAAGAATGTGATTAATGTCACTGGGTTATACGTGCAGGAATTGTTGACTCGATGTGTCTTTTGCTGTGTCAGTTTTCTCCACAATTTAGAACAGGGGCAAAAAAGAAAATAAAATCAATAGCAGACTGCTCAAAAAAATTAAGTATATTTAGACTATCTGTAAACAATATGCCTTTTTCTATCAGGGACTTGAACACCTGCTGATTGTGGGGGGAGGGGTGTGGGGGTGGGGACCTGGGGCTGATCCCTGGGGATGCGGTGGTTGACAGCCCATTTTGTTCCGTGCCTTTCATTGTCACAGTGCCCCTCACCCCCCCCCCCCCGTCTGATGCCCCTCAGGTCCTCCAGCCTCCTTCCCAGGATCGTGGTCAGCGTGTCTTGTCTCTGTCCGCTTACTTGCATCCTGGACAGATCTTTACATTTGTAGTGAGGCTTCAATGAAGCCCAAGTGGCTGGATCATGTTTCGTTCGTCTGTTTAGTCTGGCTTTAAAGTGATGCGTTTAGTCCAGCCCATCAAAGTGATAACAGATAGAGCTGGATCAATGTCTGACATGCTTGTGAGTGTTGTCTGTCCATTGGCATTGGGCTGATAATGATCGTGGCTCTTGTGATATGCTGTTCCAGGCACTGTGGCGAGTGTGTGCTCTTCATTCCGGGGGCAGCCTGTCGTCATTAGCTGCTCCCCCAGAAAGGGAAGCTGGACCCAGGAAGGTTAGGCCATTGACCAGAGTTTCTACAGCTCCTGCCTGTGTGTGAGAGGAGTCTGAGAGCCCTGAGTGCTCAGAGAGCTGGAAGTGGCATCCTCAGAAGTGCACGATCAAAGAGCAGGTGCAGACACCCCCAGTCCTGTGCTCCGAAAGCACTGAGGAGGCTGAGATTCCTGAAAATATCTCCCTTAATTAACAGATCTATGTCCAGTGGTCAATGTGGGTTGGGAGGTGATGGTGCGTCAGACACGGATGGACGGCACAACCATATGAGCATGTGATGTGTGTTGACTATGCCCAGAGTGGTCAACTGGGCCGGGAGGTGATGGAATAACAGACATGGAGTGGACAGCACAGCCATATGAGCATGTGGTGCGTGTCGACTGTGCATCAAGTATGTGTCACCTCTATGCTGAGGGGTCAGCGTGGTCTGGCAGGTGACAGTGCATGAGACACGGATGGACAGCACCCCCTATGAGCACATGGTGTGTGTTGGGAGGAGGCACTCACTGAGGCCAGTGCATTTGAGAGTAGACTGGGATACTGATCTCCCATTGCAACATCTCTGGGTCCCATCTGTCACTGAAGATAGAAGAGCTGTGAGGGCCTGCATGCGTCTCTGAACAGCCTCTCTGAACAATTGACAGCACATGTTGTCATTGTGACCAAATGTACCATGAATGAGATGCTGCCCCGGCCCCTGGATCATTTGCACACCAGACCCTTGTGATCCCAGGGTGTACTATTCAGAAGTAGGGTGCCAACTCCTACTTCCTAGTCCACTGTATGACTAATAATGGGCATAAAGCTAAAATGTACAGATCACAAAGGTAACTCATCCTCCTACTCTCCAACGTTGTCGCCTGATATCAGCCACGTGGGTGCTCTCTTTCAGACCCTATCCATGCAGAGCTGGGTCTCCACAAGCCAGAACTCTGTCATCCTGTCCCCACCAAACAAGGAAAACCCAGCCTTGCTGCTGCTGGCTCTTGGGATCCTGGCGAGTTCTAGAATTTACTAGAGTGACTCACAGAACTCATAGAAACAAAACCCTTTACTTCGTTCTCTCACTCATTGCCATTGAGTTGGCACAGATCAAAGTCAGTAAGTTTTCTTACTGACTATAAATCACCTGGGGGAAGAATGCCCATCCTTCTCCATTGGAGCTGCTGGTGGATTTGAATCAGGGAACTTTAGGTTACTAGCACAGCTCTCTATGGGTTACGCCACTAGAGCCCCTCTGTAACTGGGTTACACTTTCCTGTTCAGAAGGTGCAACTGGATCATCCTTGAATTTATCTCTTTTAAGCTGCAGTGGCAAAAACTCTACATCTCTTCCTTTCGAACCTTGTAATATTCCAGGCTGTAGTAGCTTCATATCAGCTGGGAAAGATGGAGATATATGTTCTGTCTCACTTTCCATTGTTTTAGAAGGAACCAAGGAATATGGTATTGGCCTTTGATAAAAATATGGAACATACTCCACCAGCCACATCACATGGCTGAGGACAACATGTGCTTGCTTTTTCAGTGCCACACATTTGAGGCCTCTTTGCTGCATTTGTTCAGACGTTTGAAAATGCTACTTGACTGTTGGGAGCAGAGATTACAAGGCTCTGGTCAGCTGCCGACCTTGTCATTGTCACTGATACTTGATGGTGAAAAGGAGTCAAGGGATCGTTTCTATGGGTTTCCATGCTTTTCTTGTTTTCGACTGCTCTTGTGCTTACAGAGGACCTGAAGATGGTACCTGTCCTTGTTGTCCAGGATTTCTTGGATTTGAGACTTCTGAGCCTCAGTAAACTGCAGTTTGTTCTTCATGTGGCTTTGACAAAATCCCACGATACTATTTTTTTGGCTTTCTCTTCTTCACACAGACACCAGATGAAGTTGGACACTTACTTGTCGTGTTCTATGCTCTGTTCTCCCTATGCTCAGGGACCCATTTATTATAATCAGAGAGAGTGCAGTGTATAGTGTGATACAACAGGGAGAGGCCTGAGTACCATGAGCCTCCATGGTCCCTGGGGATGCACCCCACCCCACCCCGTACCGGCATGCTCTCACCCACCAAGGGGCCCCAAAGAGAGGTCCCACGTCCCCTTGTATTTGGGGCCGCAGTGGGTGTGCTGACTGGGCCTTGATGCTTGGCCATGATCCTCTTAATCAGTGAGTAGGCTTGGCTGCCTCAGGCCACCCTTCCAGGTGTGGCTCTTTCTTGTCTAGTCTCTTCGTCTCTAGCTGTTTCAGAACAACCCTAAATTGTACATACTGCTTCCAGGGACCAGAGTCAAAGGGCTGATCTGAGTTCTTAGCCCCGCAAGGGCTGATCTGAGTTCTTAGCCCCGCCTCCATCAGAATCCAGAAGCTCTCATGAAACTGCTGAGTGTCTCAGCAGCGCCCAGGCCCACCTCCATGTGGTGACTGGTGATTGAATGGAAGTCTTTGGCGTGGAAGGCGCAAACTCTACCACTGAGCCGCCCTCTCCCGGCCCTTCACAGTCTGGTGATGCTCACGAGGGATGACGCTTTAAAATACAAGAGTGAAGTGGTGTTTCCAAGTCAGAGATTATGTGGGAGAGGGTTGTGATGTGAATGGGGTGCAGAGCCTGTCTGGGTGCCCTTGGGAAGGTCCACAGCTCTCAGCAAGCTGCCATCTCAGTTCTCAACTTATACAAGTGTCCAGGAGTGTAGATAGGAGCACAGGTCAACTCTCTCTCACACTATTCCCTGTGATCTTCTTTAAGCCTGAAAGTAAAAATACCCCCTGTAGTCCTCTTAACACTAATCACTAGTTTAGCTCAGGGAGCTCTGGTGGGAGTTATGCGGCCAACCTGAACGTGGCAGCTCACTGGCGGTTCTAATCCACCAGCTGCTCTGAAGGAGAAAGAAGGGTAGTGTGATTTACAGCTTCTGAAAACCCACTGACGATCAGCTAGGAGCTGGTTCTGACTGGACAACAATGAGCTTGGGCATTGTTTAGGTTTGGTTTTTGTTTTCGACTTAGTTTCTCTAGTGGAAAATGTGGGCACTGTGCTCTGTCAGGATCTATCTCTAGGGAGCAATGCAAAGGCATAGGGTGGAGGCCTAGGGGCAGTGAGTTTAAAGATGAGGGGGCTCTCAGGAAAGTTGGGGGGCAGGTTGCTCAGCTTGAAGAGTGAAATTAGTGCCGTTAAATTGTTAGCATTGAGATGCAGTTTTTACACAATTTATTTTAGAATACAGTCCTTGTATTCCAAAAATACAAAATCCTGTACAATTTAAAGCCTCCAAAAATCTTTTGGAGGGTCAGCTCTGAGTCAGTTCAACTCGACAACACATAACACTAACAACTGTCTATGTAAATGCTATTGAGTTGACCTCCAAACGGAAGAAGATGTATCAAGATGGAGTCAAATTGACAGAAGCCCTTTGAAAGATTCAACAGGAAGGAAGCTCAGGGCAAGGAGTTAAGCTCACAGTCGTGCGACTCAGAGGAGGAAGCTGAGGAGGGTTGCCCGTCTTGAATGTAATCAGTGTCGTATAGTTTCCACCACCACCAAACAGTACATTAACCTGAGCCTGAGTGGACGCTGAGCAGGCCCAGGCCCGAGCTGAGACACAGAACCCAGTGACCCAGAGACACGCTGGGATGAGTGGATACACAAATGGATTTCTGTAGGTGGCTGAAGACTTAAGCTATGTCAATCCACTCTGAGAGAGGGCTGATGTTAACACAGG
Source organism: Elephantulus edwardii (assembly GCF_000299155.1). Taxonomy (NCBI): domain Eukaryota; kingdom Metazoa; phylum Chordata; class Mammalia; order Macroscelidea; family Macroscelididae; genus Elephantulus; species Elephantulus edwardii. The sequence goes on from NW_006399898.1 coordinate 485,088, forward strand.
GGGCGGGCCACCCAGGCTCACTGTCTGAAGAGCAATGAAACGGGCTCAGAGCTGCTCGCCAGGCACTTTGCCTTGATGACCTGAGAAGGCAGCTGGCTCAGCATCTTCTCAGGCAGACAGCAGAGTGGGGCCAGGTGTCAGCATCCCCTGCCCTCGCCAGCTCTGAAGGTAGGAAGAGTGAATTGATTAAAGACGAAGGCAGCAAATGTAACAGCAGCATCATTAAGCGCAGTGGAGGGCAGAGGTGGGAGAGAGACCTGCTGAAAAGGGAGGCTGACCGTGCCACTGCCTGCTCGAGTTGCTCAGTACATTGACCCACAGCTGCTGATTCTTCAACGCCTCCTGTGAGGAGAGAGGAGGGTGGTGGGTGCTGATGGCTGGGTGTTTTCTGGCCCACTCCCGCTGAGATAGGGAATCTCATCCATCCGCTGGTGAACTTGCCCTGGAGTCCTCGGGCAGCACAATAAAAGATTGGTATTTGTGACCATCCCCATCCCAAGGTATATCAGACAGAAGCCTTGATGGCCATGGAGCACAGGTCTACTGGAACACACATGGGTCACTTTGGGCCAGAACTGGCTTGATAGCGCTGGCCCTGGGATGTGACACTTGGCCAGTGAAGAAGCAAGAGTGAAGATCTGGAGCTCTGAGGCTAGATCACTGCGAGCCTTGCACGTTCCACCTCTTGTCTCCTGGGACACTTGTGCTTGACGTCCTGAGCCGCCTTTAAGAAGACCAGTTGTTGTTGTGGGAGAACATGTGGACAGGGAGAGGGCTCAGATGGCGCAGTATCATACCCTTGCCCACTTAGGCTCTGGGCACATGGACGGAGATGCCTAGATACTTTACCTAAGTCCATCCAGCAGCACAGGACCAACAAATGACCTCAGTCCAGGACTAGAAAGATTGCCCAGCTGAGCCCTGCTCAGATCCCAACACTTAAAGTTGTGATGTGTGTAATTATCATAAACTGCTAAGATTTGGGGTGCTTTGTAAAGCAGAACTACTGTTGCCTTTGAGTGATTCTCACTGCTGGTGACCCCACATGTTACAGAGTAGAGCTGCTCTATAACGTTTTCTCTATGCCTTTCTTCCGCACTGTCATTGGCTGGGTTTGAACCTTCAACCTTTATGTTAGCAGCTGGGCTGTTTGCACCACTAGGAAACTATTCCTGAAATGAAAGATTAGTGGAACTCCAGATTCCTTTCTAATCTACCTGACTATCATGGATGTTCTAGCCTGGCTTCTTCTTTTAGTATGTGCTTTGTAGCCTGCTGCCCTAACTGTATGTTTACTGACCTAGACATTGTGCAGGTCTAACTGAGGACCCTGACCTCACTGAGCTACATCTGCATTGTGCATGTTTCTTCTACCCCAACCTTGCTGAGCTACCTCTTCATTGCACAGGCCTTAATAGGGACCCTAACCTCACTGTGTGAGCTTGGCATTGCATTTGTCTTACTGGTGACTTTAATGTCACTGTGCTGCTTCAGCACTGTGCAGGCCTTAGTGGTGAAAGATCTCATTTGGTTCTAAAGTTGAGATAAAACACACACAGCAGACAAGGTGTTTGCTCATCCAGGGGCCAACACCTGTGTGCTGAAATTGGACTGCAGCTGCGCTGACTCCCAGGGGCCCAGTAGGACAGGAGCTGCCTGTGGGGCGTCCAAGGCTGCATGTTGTATAGGAACAGACAGGCTCCTCTTTCTCCTTAGGAACAGCTGCCAGATACTATGATTACACGCTAGCAGCAGCCGGCTGAATGTTGGCTCTGGCAGAACAGCATGCAGCGTGCACTCTGTGTGGGGAAGTGTCGTGTCAGGAAGTGTTGTGGCTTAGGAAGGGATCAGCCAGGGGCTGGCCAGCGTTCAGTCCTGCCACAGAGCTTCAACCCAGCGATTACACAAAAGAGTATGACATTTAGTGCTGGGAACACGATCTGCTGGGGAAAGAATGCCTGCGTGCAAAATCATTTCGGTCCCAGGACACCTCAGTTCTCTGAAGAAAGTGGAGTTTCTGACATTCTCCATCTGACTGAAATCTGCTTTTCCTAGGTCGAGTTTTCTTTGCTGTTGCCAGGGAAGGGATGTCCCTGCAGGACAGCTGGCTTTCCAGTTGGCCACAGAAGATGTGTCCTTCCCCAGTTTACTTCACTCCTCTGATGCCTTTTCTGTGCACTTGAGGGAGAGTCAAACTCTCTTAAACTCTCAAGTCCATTATGGCTAAGAAAACATAGAGGACTTAACAGTGCTGACAAGTGTCAATGGTAGGGGCTGGGAGGTCTCAGTCTCTGCACTTCACTTATCCCTGTGGGCAGTGGGATGTGTGTGTGTGTGTGTGTGTGTGTGTGTGTGTGTATGGGGGGGAGAGAGGATGGAAGTGAGGGGGAGAGAGGGTGGAAAGCTGGGAGGCCGGGGTCTCAGTGTCTGCACCTCATCTTCATCTGTGGGCAGAAAGGGTGTGTATGAGTGGGTGGGAGAGAGATGATGATGGTGTTCATGCCTGAAAATAGTCCTTTCTCCTTCCAGATCTGTTTATTTCTCTTTGGAAAATAGAAGAAAAGTCCTCTTCAGTGTATTTTCTTCATTTTCAGTACAGTCCATCTTTATAGTATTCACTGGCTTCTTTCTGTCCACTGTGCCTTTAAGTCAGAAGTGAGAGGAGTTCTCACCTTGCTGGTGAGCAACCTGTTACCCTTTTCTGAGTTGGCCAGACTTGTGGTGACCCTGTGTAGGGACAGAACAAAAGCTTGCCCTGTGATCTCTTCACTGTGGGCTGCAGACTGAACTGTTGAGAGCTGTAGAGTTTTCATTGGCAGCTTTCTGTAACTAGCTTACCAGGCCTTTCTATGTAGTCTGGAAGCCCCACTGTAAGCTACTCAGCAGCCCTCAGGCTCTCCTGATAGATGGGTGACAGCACCACGTGAGGAGCCGACTTGCAATAGAGGACCCTACCACCAAGCCACACTGCTCTTAAGCAGAGGCCGGTGCTGTTTTTCTGGGTGTCATTTGGCCCAGTGGGCATGGTCCACAGTCAGATTCTGGAATGCAGGCCTTTAGAAACCACTGGTGTCCTCATTGTGGGTGTCTGTGGCCTGCCTCTGATGGGGACAGGGTCTGTGGGGTGCTTCACACCTCTACTGGGTCTCCAGAGAATGAACCTGGACTCTGCAGTCCAGCTCCTTGTGTCCTTACATCCTCTATGCAGATGAGGAGCAACAATATTAGCTGTTGTTTTTTTGTTTTGCTTTTCTAAAATATAAGAACATCTTTATCCTAGCTATTTGCTGGCATCTGTGAAAGTTGAGGGGAAAAATATACCATGTTCCAGCCATCCCCCCCACTCCCAATGTGACAGCCATTGGCTGACACCAAATGAGCCCCACTGCTCCCACCACATTTCTAAGGCCCCTGGGATTTCAGATAACAGCACGTTCATGCCTGGGAGATGGGTTTTAGCAGAGCTTCCAGACTGGGGCAGACTGGGAAGAAAGGACAGACCAGGAAGAAAGGCCTGCTTTCAAAAGCCACCTGGTGAGAGTCAGACAGAGCACAGCCAAGCATCTTCTGATGTAAGACTGGAAGACATCAGCACATGGTGGTCTCCCCAGTGGATGCAGGCTGGCGGTCAGGGAGAAGCAGGCCAGAGCAGCTTTCCCTCTGCTGTTGGTGAGGCCATCAGGTGTCTAAGCTGATGGATAGTAATTGACAACAGTCAGGCTTGTGATTTGAAAGAACACAAACTACCATGCTTTTGCCACCCCGGATCATCCTCTCTCTCCCTCTTAACGTCTGAGGCACTATACTGCTCCTGGGTTATTGATTTCAGCAGCTAATGGCCGTGCTTCTCCCGGCCTCCTCCCTGTGCTCGGCCCTCCGCAGCAATCCTTCTCATGCCACAGTGTCTTCTTCCTGTGAGACTTTCACTTTCCTTCTCGGGGTGACTCACCCCAAGGAGCCCTGGTGGTGCTATGGGAGATGCATTTGCCTGCTAACCAGAAGGTCAGGCCTTGAGACCCACAGCCACTCAGCAGGAGAGAGATGAGGCAATCTGTTTCCGTAAAGGCCACTGCCTTGGTCACGTGATAGGCCGCTCTCCTCTGTCCTGCTGGGCCACTCCAAGCTGGTTTCATTTGGCTCAGTTTCCTACTCATCCCATCCTTCCTCCCCTCATAGTCCATTCTCTGACACTGCTTCAAATTCTTTAGTACATAAAGTCCCTCAGCTTTTGGCTTTTCTTTACAACCTCCCCTTAACACATGGGCAAGCTCTGCTATCTCATTGTCTGGCATGTTCTTCTGTCACGTAAGAAGTACTCAAAACCAAAACCCAGTCCTGCTGCCACCAAATTTATTGCAACTCACAGTGACCCGGTAGGACAGAATAAAACTGCCTCATAGTGTTTCTAAGGCTGTAATCTTTACAGAAACAGTGCCTTATTTTTCTCTTGAAGAGTAACTAATGGATTTGAACAGCTGACTTTTTGGTTAGCAGGCGATGCTTAATCTGATGCATTACTGGGAAAATTGAACCAATGCTCAGCATTGCTTTGACTGATTGAACAGCTGCTGTTGTCCTTCTGAGAGAGCTGGCAGGACGTTCAAGACCAGAGTCCTACTTCCTGTGACATTTACTTCTTCTGGTAGAAAAAGTGCTGCTTTACCTTATCAGTTGCCGTTTATTCCTAGTCACTTTTTATTTTAACATTGGAGATCTGATAGGAACACCATTTTGCCGCCAGCTGAAACTCACCTATTCCACAGTTAAGACAGAACAGAGGTGTGTCAGTCTGCATCTTTCCTCGGTCGGTACCTGGCCCTGACCATGGAAAGTGCTTGACATGGCACTTCAGCAGACTATCAGATTGTACTGTTCTGTTCTTTTCTGGTTAAGGAGTAGCACTGCCAACCCAAAGGCACATATTTCCAATCCATCAGCTGCGCTGAGGGAGAAAGATGGACAGTCTCTGCTCAGGTCATTTACAGCCTCAGAAAACCCACTAGTGGGCCAGCTACGAGTTAGTTCTGGTTGCACAACAATGAATTTGAGGGTTTAAAAATTTTGGTTTTGCTTTATTGCTTTTATTCTTACAGACGGCATAGTCCATCAGGAATGGCATTGTTCACTCAAGGGTGGCACCTCCCTGATGGCTTGAGTTCTCCAGCCGCTCCTGGGGCGGAAGGTGGACAGTGTCTTCATGTGCAATTTACAGCCTTGGAAAACCCGCTGGACGATGAGCTGTGAGTCAGTTCTGACTTTATGGCAATGAGCATATCTTTCCTGGGAGAATTATGAAATATTATGTTGCTAGAACTATCTCAGTGTTTAGCTTTTTCTCTTGATTCCCTTCCTCTTTTGCCAAAATAGTGTGTTTTTTTTAATTGAGTCTTTATACCAAAGAGGAGGAAATATCAGAAATATATCCAAGATTTGTTGATAAAGCTTCCAGTCCAGCAGTTTTCCCCTTTGTTTTTACAAATGGTAAGGAAACCTTGTGTGAACTGGAGCATGATGCTCACATGCGTGTTTGGGACCCCCCTATAGCCTCCCACTCTTGCCCTTCAGGCCTGCGCTGCCCTTTGCATCCCAGGTAGGGCTCTGACAGGAAGTCTGGACCTTTGTTTTAGAAATGTGCCCAAAATAGGAATAAGTCTCAGTTCCACATTGGCTGGTTCCGGAGAACATCGTCCTCTGCAGAGGGGGAGAATTAAAGGCCCCCTGACACTTCTTGGTTGCAAATCTGGATGGTCCTCAATTAACTAGAAAAGTCACAAGATAGAAGTTTTGTAGATTTTTCTCACAATACATTAAAACAGAGTAGAGCTTTGAAGTTCTTAATTACTAGACAATAAATCTAAAGGTATTGGGGTGTCTACGATGTGCACAAAGTGTTAGTTGGGGATGGGCTGATTCTCAGTGGCCTCATGTTCTAGGATAGAGACGAGCTCCATTGCGCTTCCAGGAGCTCATGTTTCGGGAGATCTCCAGTCCTTTTTTCCAAGGTGCTTCTCCGTGAACTTGAACCTTCAACTCTTCACTTAACAGCCAGTGCATTAACCATCATACTTACTCACGGACTCCTTGGGAAACACATCTTGTAACTATTATGGTACCATATCTGCCCTCAAAAGGAAAACCTACAGCCCGAGTCCATTCTGATTGAAGGTGACTTCCGCTGAATTTTCTAGCCTGTAATTCTTAAAGTGAGCAGACCGTCATCTTTTCCTTCAGGGAAGCTGGCCGGCTCACCCCACCAGCCTTTCGATCAGCAGCCCAGACACAACTCACCATGCCGCCAGGCCTCCTTCTAAAAGGTGCTGTAAAATCAGTCCACACAGCCACATGTGGGTAAAGATGCTTAGAGCAGGCAAGTCTGGAAGAACTCTGCAACCTGTTTGCAGATGGCTCAGCACACAAGGACGGCTTCCATTTATGCTGTGTGCAGACGAGGCAAATGTTTTAAGTAGAATATTAGAATGTGGCACATCTGCCTTTTTCACTGAAGAGTCTGCAGACCCCTACCTTCCACGTTTCCCCACTGTGTGTCTGATTTCCCTGACTGCTGTGTGTGTGTGTGTACACGCAGTTCCCACTCTGCTTCTCTAGTGATCAGTGAGCTGCTAACCCGGCTTCCACCGCCGTGAGGACTGCAGATTTCCTTTGGAGACATGAGCTGCTTCTGATGTTGGTAGATCCGGACCCTCTCCTGTCTCATGATTTCCTGTCTCGTCTTTGTTTGAATTAGCTCTTCTTAGAGTGTTGGTGCTGCAGCTAATAGTAAGGCAATAGAAAACTCATACCTTATGATACTGCAGACAGAGGACTCTCTTTCCCGCTGGTGGACACAATAGCCCTGCACTAATGTTAAGACTAATGCTTTTTTAATGTAATATATTTGGGGAAAAAGAGTGAGTTTCTCTTTGTCCAGCAGCGGCATAGTTTCCCTGTCAAACAAAAGCCTTCTTATTGCCCTCTCCAATCTAGTCTTACAATCTGTGCTTGGGAGTTACACCTAAAACGCTTGCCACCTGAATCCTGCCAGCTGTCTTCAGAATATTGATAAGACCAGATCAACTCATCTAGGGCATGACAACTGACCAGAACACCAGGTGATTGACCAGAACACCAGGTCGGGAGTAGATGCTACCAAACCTATTCTGCCTGCACCATCATACCTTCCTCTGTAGAAGCCCTCTTGGTTCCCATGATGGCTTGGGAAGCTTATAGCCCCTTCTTAACACTAGAAGAGAATACAACTTCCACTTTTTCCACTCTGGCCTCTCTCTCTTTGATTGATCGGCTTTTCTGACAGATGGTAACAAAACCTTAGCTTTGGGATCGCAGCACTGTCTTCTGAGTCAGAGCAAATTGCATGACCCTAAGATTGTCCTGCTTAAATGTTGAAAAGCATAGATGTTACTTCAAGGTCTAAGGTGCGCCTGTCCGAAGCCATGGAATTTTCCGCCACTTCATAGATATGTGAAAGCTGGACAGCAAGCAAGGAAGACTAAAGGAGAATTGATGCCTTCGATTACAGTGTGGATGAAGAATATTAAAAGCAACCATGGATGGCAAGGAGAATGAACAAATCCATCTTGGAAGAACTTCAGGTGGAATACTCCTTAAATCAGGAGGGGAGAAAATGTCATGCCTTGGTCAAGTAGTAGGTCAATGAGGAAAAAAAACAAAACAAAACACTTTTCGTGAGATGGACTGACACAGTACCTGTACTAGTGAACTCAGAAACAGCAACAGCTGAGAAGGTGGGACAGGAAATCGTTGTTAGGTGCCATTGGGTCAGTTCTGACTTGGGGACCCTGGTACAAAACCCAGCTCCATCTGGTGCCATCCTCACAATTGTTAACTATCTTTGAACCCATTGCAACTACTCTTGTCAGTCATTGAATTTCTTCCTCTTTTTGGCTGACTATTGACCCCAGATTTGCTGACTCAGAACCTAAATTTTCATGACCTCTCTAGATGAATCTCATGTACACATGCCCTGTTATGGGTGCAGTCAAGGTGAGTACAGCTCAGCGAAAGTCTGCCCTAACTCGTGCCGTCCTCAGGAGCTCTGCGGCGCTCAGGCCGATTGCTACAGTCACGGCGTCAGTCCCTCTGCTTGATGATCTTCCTCTCTTTTTTCTCATCTTCTGTTTTTCTGAGCATGAAGTCCACCCTGATTACATGTCTGAAGTGTGTAAGATGGAATCTCACTACCTTTACTTCTAAAGAGCATTCTTCAGGGACTGGTTCCTCCCAATCACCCCCGAAAGTACCTGACATCTTTGTTTCTGGGAACTCTGGCTCCATTTCTCTCCAACAGATTTGTTCATTTTTCCAGCAGTCCATGGTGCATTCAGTATTCTTCATCAACACTGTAATTCAAAGACATCAATTCTTCTTTAGTTTTTCTTATTCATTGCTCAGCTTTTGCATGCATATGAGGTAATTGAAAATATCATGACTGCATCAGGAATACCTTTGTCTTCAAAGTAACATCTTTGCTTTTCTTTCCCTCTTTTAAAGGCTTAGCCAACACCATTATATGAATCTAGCTGAATCATCCTCTGAATCTTTATTACTTTCTTAAGATGGAATTTCACTACATTAAAAAAGATTTAATCAGAATCTACTCCAACATACCATATACAAATAATACTGCAAATTCCATTTAGTATAATCTAAAAAGAGAAAAAGGTATTCTGTATTCTTATGACAGAATCACACAAAATTAAACAGAGTAGCAGGGCTTCATTACTAAAAGAGACTCAAACTGCTTCTTAATTCACAAAATAAATAACTCTTCAAGCTGACAATCCCTGCTCTTCCAACAGGAAGAGAGGGGTAAGTAAACAGATACTTGGTTTTGAGAAGTTCTAAGTAGTTAGAAGGTAAGAAAATCATCTTTAGCTCTCTTGGACCAGAAGTTTTATTTAAGACGTTTCCTGGTGAGTGGCAACACAAGGTGACTGATTTTCTCATCCCAAAGCTCCTTTCATGAGGGCATCTCTGGTTGTCTTTCACTGGTGGTGTTTGACTGGTAGAAGCCCCATGTAACAGAGCAGAATGGCCCCATAGGGTTTTCAGGCTATTATCTGTATGGGAGCAGATCGCTGCTGGGTGTATGAACAAGTAACCTTTTGGCTTAGTGGCCAAGTGCTTACCTGTTGCACCACCAGAGCTCGCGCACTTTATGAGTTGAGCGGCTTACATGTTTCCTTGGTAGACCATTCTTCGGGTCAGGGATTCAGGAAGGACTTAGCTAGGTGGTTCATCTCAGCTCCACATGGTGTTGGCTGCTTCCAAGCTGGCATCTGACCTGCATGTCTAGTGTCTTGGTGTTCCTGCGCCTCAGTTCTTTATCTGGTTTCTCTCTCTCAGGCCTGACCACAGGGCACAGCCCCTCACAGCTGGACGAGACAGGAAGTCAGCATGTGTTGCAGGGTAGCTGACTTCAAGGGATGAGAGTTTGAAGAATCCTGGCTGAGGTGGTGTGATTTCTTCTGATCTAGTCTCAGAAGTCCCAAAACATGACCCTACTGTATTTAAGAAGGTCAGGAGTTCACAGGAGGTCATTTATGGTATCATATTCACTGCATTCAATTGGTCATTAGTTCCCTCCATCCCTCCCAGAACATCACTTCCACTGCATTCCGTTGGTCAGAAATTCAACCCACTTCAGTCCGTTGGCCACCAGTTCCCTAGAGCCTGAACAAAGCATTACTCACCTCAGTCCATTGGTCAGCAACTCATGGGAGCCTGCCTAGGACAGTATCCACTTCAGTCCATTGGTCAACAGCTCCCTAATGCCCACCCAGATTCCAGAGGAGGGAAATCAGATTCCTTTCAGTTGGTGGAGGGACAAAGATTGTACAGCCATCATTAATCTACCATTAAAAAACCAAAACAAACCCAAAATGGAAATCCAGCCTGTGTGTTGCTCCTGCCTCCTGAAAGAACTGGTGCCTTTGAATTGTGGTAACGGAGGAAGAAAAATGTCAGATACACCCCGGACTGCCTGAAGAATCAGCAACTCTGCTCTCAAAGAAGTGTAGCAAGATTGCTCTTTGGAGGCGAGAATGGTGAGGCCGCCCCTCACATGCAGACACGGCCTGGAGAGCAGTTACCAAGAGGGACAAGCCCTTTGAGAAAGACATTTTGTTTGGAGAAGTAGAGGGTCAGTGAAAAAGAGCCGGGTGGATGGACAGCAGGACCCTAGCAGTGGACTCAAGCATGGTGTTTAGAAGGATGACAGGGGACAGGCAATGTTCTGTCCTCTTCCACGAGGGGGGTCACTGGAGTCAGACTAGCACCCAGCAGTGAATAGAAGCGTGGTGAGCTCCTGTGTGTGTCAGAGAGCTGTACTCTGTAGAGTTTTCTATCTTTAACTTTCCAGCAACAGAACACCAGCTCTGTCAGGTCTGTCTTTGTAGGTACTTCTGTGTGTTTTCTTAATCCTCCGACCTTTGGGTTAGCAGCTGAGCACGGGCGTGCACTCCCCAGGGCCTCTGGTCTACCTTAGTTAGCTCCTTGCTCACACAGTTCCCTTTGCTGTGTTGTTAGGTGTCATCAAGTGAACTAAAATGCACTGGGCCCCTATAAACAACAGCTCTGAACTCCGCCCTCTCCTACACCGTCCTTCCTGTCCCTCCATTCTTCAGCTTCTTGTCGTTGACACTGCTTCAGTCCCTTTGGTCCAGGGTCCTCCTTTCTTTGTCTGACCTCTGCCACTCTCAGCGTGGTGACTTTCCCCGCCAAGGATTGAGCCCTGCTGACAATCTGTCTAAAATATGTGAGACCAAGTTCCACCAGCCTTGCCTCTAAGAAGCACCCTAGTGGCACTTCCTCCAAGAAAGACTTGTTTGTTCAGCTGACGTTTTGGGGGCTATTTATTCATTACTCCCCTAGGAGTCAGTCAGTGGTCTTCAGAGCAGTCATTCACAGGATGATGCAAAGAAAGAGGCTGAGAGGAACAGAGCAGAAATGATGAATCATTTACTGTCAACAGTAGCAAGCAAGAAAAAGTCCTTCACTGAGGGAAGGGGGTTTGTGGAAGTTTTGGGGAGACATGGAAGAAGTTGGAGACATTTCTGGGTTACCTTTACTAGATTTCTGCAGTGGCTTGTCGTCACTCCTGACAGACACTGCACTAGTTGACAGACAAGGGCGCCCCCCACTCCCCACCCCGGCTGCTTCCCTGTCCTGCGAAGTGTGTTCCCTGCCCTGCCCTGTGTGTCTCCCACCGCACGTGCTTTTCTCCCTGAGCAGGACTTGGTCCACACATCCCCTCCTCAGAGTAGCTTTGGTGACGAGGACACCCAGCACTGCGCCTGGTCTGACACAGGGACATGTGGGATTTTCTCCTTCTGGATCTGTGAGCCCAGCTTGTACTTGGTGCATGACTGTCACCAGCCATCACACTCAGGGTCCAGAGGCAGCCAGAAACAAGCGCCTGGCTTTCTTTTCAGAAGCAAACTACAGCCCCACCAGGAGCCAGAGGCCCGTGCCCTTCATGGCCCTCACAGGACGTCACCCTTAAGGACACCTTGTCTGCTTTTCCTTCCCGCCCACATGGCCATGTTCCTGCAGACCTTGCACACTGTGACTGGTTGCCAAGTGGTTATGAGAGGAGAGTGGCAAATAACCATTACATCTGCCGCTGGCTTAACCATGTAGTTTTATCGACCACGAGACATCGTCCCACCAAAGGCGGGCTGCCCTCGGAAACTATGATGTTCAGCATTCATTTAAACTACAAAAGTGAGGTTGATAGGTGGGCCAGGGGCTGCTTAGAGAAATTGCTCTGGAGCTGGTGCTATCCTAGTCAGTGGTTATGGGCATATCAGACCCTCAGGCTCCACCTTGGCCTGAGCTCCAAGGGGTTCCCGGGGAGGCTCCGGCTGCTGACACCACCCACGTTTCACATCACCTGCCCATGTGGCTCCTGTTGCTGTTGAATGTGCATCTCAAGAGAACTACCTTCAGAGAAGGCTGTCCTGAAATTACCAGCTGGTTTACCCCAAAGAGCTTTTGCTTCTGTGCAGCTAAGCTGCACATTGCAAGCTGGCAGCCCCAAGGAGAGATTCCTGTGGGCATACATGCTGTTCCTGTTTGTTTTGCATTTGCTTAGTGCAGATAATTTAAAATCCACACTTTGTGCATGAAGAGCTGAGGTGATGAGGTCTCAGGGAGCTGCCAGAGAGGGTGTGTGGTACAGTGGTTGAGGCTGTGGCCTAGTGCTGTGACGTTTGTGAGACGTGAATGAGCGGCTGACGGAGATCTGGATGTGTTCTATGAATCTTTTCCTGAAGCACAACAAGCTTGAAAGGAGGAGGCAGATGGCACCACACAGAGAACACAGTCGATGCTGCTGACCTGTTCATGCAGACACAGGAACTGGTGTATATATTGCCATGTATGCTGAAGAATAAAATGAAATCAATGATAGCTGATAAACGAAAAAGCAGATGTTGCGGAGCAGATACACACAGGTGCTGCATTTGAGCAGGAACTGGGCCCCCTCAAGTAAGTGCCCTCTCTGAGCCTCTTCCTCTTGATAAAACAGTGATCTCCAGTGACTCCAGTCCCCAGGGTTGGTTGGAAACGGACCCAGGGTTCATTCTGTCTCTACTAATATGGCAGCTGCCCAGGCATGCCCAGCCATGCTGCAGACCTCCTGTGTCTGTCTCCGCCCCGGGATGCAGACAGTCTTCAGTTCTGTTGTTTTTATTTCTTAATTGTAAATTGTTATTATTTTTACTGTCAACATTATTGACTTCATTAACTTCCTGGAGCCAAGAAAATGGCTACTGCAGAGTCCATTCTGACACATAGTGACGCTGTGTAGGGCAAAGCAGAACTGCTTGGTAGGGTGTACAGAAGCGGAGTGCCGCATCAGCTGGTCGGTTCAGACAGCTGGCCTTTCCGTTAGCAAACAAGTTAATGCATTTTGCCACCAAGACTTCTCTCCTCAAACCAAATCTATTGCTATTGAGTCAGTCCCAACCCACGGCAGCCTACAGGATGGAACAGAACCTCTCCATAGGGCCTTCCTGGGCTGTGACTCTTCACAGGACAGGCCTCCTCATCCTTCTGCAGATTTTAATAACAATCATTAGTTCTTCAACTATCTCATCTACTGGGGAGTAGAGAATGAGGAGGACAGGCTAAGTGATGGACCTTTCTTGTCTAAATGAAAGGAACTTGTTAAGTCATGGAGACACATTGGTGTGTCTTGTCCTCCTGCATGCACTCTGCTCTGTAGTGGTCATGAAGCTTGGTCATAAATGAGGGAGTACATTCCAGTAGCACCCAAATCCACAGCCATTGAGTCAGTTCCAGCTTCTGGTTCCCCTCTGCTGTGCTGCTGCAATTACACATCTTCATAGGATCAGGCTGCCTTGTCTTTTCTCTAGGAGCTGCTGGTGGATTCTGTCTGTCTCTCTTTCCCACCATCCCTTTCTGGCTCTCTCCCTCCCTTCCTCTCCCTTCCTCCCTCCATCCATCCATCCATCCATCCATCCATCCATCCATCCATCCATCCAGAGAGGTGCCAAGCTGAAAGGTGAGATAGCAGAATAGAGGCTTCATCTTACTCATGTAGCTGCAGGAAATGTCAGCCTCAAGATTACCAGATCAGATCATAGGTTGACAGGTTCCTAGAACAACAGGCAGTGGGACAGGTCACTGACCAAAGTGCAAACAATCGGCGATGGGAGCCAAATGCAAGATTAAGATTGAGCAAAAAATTAAGGAGCTTTGCTAGAAAAGATATATTCACTGAGCCCAGCCCTTTCCACCTTTTAGCGGGCCTGTTGCTCATGGCAAGTTTCCTTATAGAAGTAATGGGATTCTGTCCGATCTCATGGAGGTTAAGTGCATCATAACCGCCAACCCAGAGAATCCTGGACAGCCAAACTAACAGACAGCCTTAACTTCTCAGGGACTTTATATGAAACTTCACCCAGCCCCGCACATCTCGTTGATGGCTGGTGTGGGTGCTGGGAGCATATGTGGATATTTTGGATTGGGTGCAGTAATTGTCCGGTTGAAGACCTTGTACTTTTGGAGAGCTCTGGCAACTTGTGTGTGCCCACTTCTAATTTTTCTGTCCAGTGGGATGTCATTTAACAGGTAGCTTACAAATCATATTAAATGTCCAAAGCTCATTATCAACTGTCCCAGAGCCAAGAGTTTTGAAAAGAAAATGGACTAAGTATATGAACAAGCAATTTACAGGCGGTATCTATCTCCTTTCCCAGTGACCCAAGAAAAGATAGTCAGTTTCAAAAGGAAAGAAAATGAAGCAAAAGCATAGGCATGGAAAATTAAAACCATTACTCTACTTCTCACCCACCAGAGTGACAAAAACTTAAAAAGCGTGACATACCGAGTCCTGATGAAGTGAAACGACAGACACTCTCCTTTCCTGCCAATGAGGATTCATTGCTCCAGCTGCTTTGAAAAGTGATTTGGCAGTGCGGCCTGAACATGAAGACACATATGCCAAATCCAAATGGCCTAGTGACGCTTCCAGTGATTTATTCCGGAAGGAACTCTTGCATATGGAAGAGGAGAATAAAGTTGATGCTCTTGAAGATGCCATTGTTTTTGATGATAAAAGACATTAAAAACAGTTCAAATTTTCATCAGTCAGTAAGAAGATGCATACACAACTTGTAGTAATTTAATGTAACATTACATGGATTAAATGTGGATAGGAGCTGCATCAGCGTCACACATACAGAATGTCAGTGCTGGTATCAGAGTTCTTGGTGTTGTATGGACCATTGAGTGACCGCCGACTCGCAGAAACCCTTTGGGCAGGAGAACAAACTCTGCCTGGTCTACTCCATCTGCACAGCCTCTGCTGGGCCGAGCCATTGTTGTATCCCCACGGTTGCAGTCTGTGTCTTGAGCTTCTTCCTTTTTTTCACTGTCCTCTGCGCGACAAGAATCTAGGAACTGAGTCTTTCCTGGTCTCCTACCTCATTTCCTAGTGAGATGTCATCTCCTCATCTTGGCTTCTAAGGAGCACTCTGGCCTTTCCAAGACAAGAGAGATTTGCTCTTCTCGTTTGCTTTTCTGATGGTATGTTCAGTATTCTCTACCAACAGCCTGAGTCAAAGGCAGCCCTTCTTTGACCTTCCTTGTTTATGGTCCAGATTTTGCATGCCTATGAGGTGGTTAAAAACAAACAAACAAACAATCAAAAAACCATGGCTTGAGTCAAGCTCACCTGCTCTACAAAGTGCCCTCCTTGCTATTTAACATAATAGAAAAATGCAAAGGTAGGTGTCCACATACCTGTACATAGCCTTTACACAGAGCTTCAAACCATGAGAAATGCTAAAACACAATATTTTACCATAATACTTCTGAAAATGTCAAAATTATTTTAAATTTAACCAGGATTCTTTGAAAGTTAGTGATGCTATAGAGATAAGATAGTTATAATTCTTTTGTAAAGACAGTGTGATGGACAGTGAGAGTGAATCCCCGATCTCAAGCTTAAGAAGCCTTCCGCCAAACATTAGGCCTTAACTTGCCATTTCTGTATTTCTGTGGTTTTCTTATGTATTTGTCCAGATTGGTGGTTGTGTATTTGGATGATCAAGAAGGCAACTTCAAATCATTCTCTCTTATATTCAACTGCTGTGAGGTGTGCCTGAAAGACAGATGGATGGACAGACATATGCACGCACAGAGACAGAGTGGAGAGGCCCTGGTGTGCTGTTAGTGTCTTCTTGCTAAGAAATGTGGTTCCTGAGACCATCACTTACTGTGTGGCCTAAACAAGAATCTCATCCTCTGTTAGGTATTGGTTTTTTCCTGAAGAAACAGGGAAACAACATCTGTACTACAGAGTTAAAAGTGTGTAAAAGCAAAAAGGGTCACTTTCTTTTTCTCTATTACTCATAATGTAGACTGTGTTTGTAGTGGGCTGCTGTTGTCTATCTCTCTGGTACAGCTCTCTGTAACTCCTTTTCTTTGCTGATTCTATACTAATCACCCTTATTTTGTAGTCTCTTCCTTCACTCAACTTAATTTGTGTCTGTTATGTAATTACTAAGTTTCCTTCAGAGATGTCACTTTGAAAACCAAGGTATATCTCCTCCAAGCGAGAGTCTGCTGGCGTGCGTCATGTGCGTGTGAAAGTTGAGAGATGAGTAAGAAAGACTGAAGAAAAGTTGATGCATCTGAATTGTGGTATTGGCAAAGAGTATTGAATTTCTTACGGACAGCCAGAAGAACAAACAAATCTGTCTTGGAAACAGTGCTGCCAGAATGTTCCTTAGATGTGAAGATGGTGAAACTGTCTCCCTGACTTTGTACATTGAATCAGGAGGAGAAAGTCCTCAGAAGGAGAAGGACATCATGCTTGGAAAACAAACCCAAAGCACCGTGTACAGTGGATGCTACTCAGGGACCATCGCTTAAACAGAGTTCTCAGCAGGCCTGGGGATGCATCCTTTTTGGCTCGTAAGACTGAACTGTGAGTCTGCTCATCCCCAGCTTTTAACTTACCAGTTACATACACGGGCAAAAACCTGTACAGTGGATTTTATTTGAGTGAAAATGTGTACCAAGTATACGCTTGAAATCCCCACTTTCCACTTATTTGATGCATTATTCATTGAAGTAAAATTCTGTGTCAATAACATACAGTGGTTTAAACACATAACACTAGTGATTTGTTGCAAATGAAATTAAATTAAATCACAACAAAACATAACTAGATACATCATTAAGGATGAAGCCTGATAATGGCTGGTAAGTGGCTGGTAAGCACTTCTCGAGCCAGGCTGTGTGCTTGGCACCTTGCAGTGTGCGATGGAGTGCTAAAAACAGCTAGGATTCCTGTCCAGAGTAATTGAAGAGCTTGTGCAAATCACTTAAAGGGAAAACACAGAAAACTTAGCCAAGGACATGATCAGACTGTTCACAGAGCGAGATTGGCAGTTGCCGGTGAACATACAGAGGTGCCCACCAACTGTAGAAATTAGGGAAACACAGAGTCCATGACAACCTCTTACATCAACCTGTGAGAAGATTGAAAGTCTAACAAGACATGGGATGTGACTCTCCTACCTGCAGACAGGCTAGAAGAGAGTGCAGTTGTGTGCTGCAATTTGACAATGCGACGGACTTCCACAGTGACTGTCACAATGGACTGGAACATATCAGGAGGTGAGGGTGACACAGGAGAAGGCAACATTCAGTTCTGTTGTTCGTTAGGACCGTGGTCACCTGATGGCACCAAACAGCAGCAGCATGACTGAGGCTGGTCTTCCTCTCTGGCCGAGTAATTCTCCTGGGATCATCCTATAAAACCCTGTGCAGCAGAACAAAGGCATGGGCAGAAACATTCATGGAAAGGACAGAAGGCTGGAGACAAGCTGAGCTCACAGTAATGGGAGGAGGATGGATAAAAATCATGTGCTCGGTGTACAGCAGCCTTGGAGCGATAGTCAAGGTAAATATCTCAGTGCAGCTTGCATCAGACCGTAACTGGGAACTGATCACGTAAAGAGAGAAACATAGGAACCCATCAAGGTTGAGCAGCACGTTGTAGAAAAATTACAGAATGATTTTTAGCAATTGGAAATGCATATAAAATGCATAGAGATAGCTGTAAAGCATATATTTACATAAATATACTTAATATGAAGTGTATGTATGTGTGCATGGTATATTTATATAAAGACATAACTAAAGAGGCTCAAAGGAACCCTGGTGGCACAGTGGTTAAGTGGTGAGCTGCTGACTAAAAGGTTAGCATTTGAACCCACCAGGAGCACTGTGGGAGAAAAGAGTTGGTGGTGCGCTTCCCAAAGGTTCCCAAGCCTTGGAAACCCTGTGGGCAGCTCTCTGTCTTACAGGGTTGTTAACAGGCAGATTGGACTCGGTGGCAGTGGGTTTGGTGGTTGACTTCAGGGATGATAAGGGCATGAGAGCCCTGAGGCATGGTGAACTTGTGTACAGCACAGTGTAGTTCATCTTCATGGTTGCACTGACAGCCTTCACACAGGGGATTCATGTTCCAGCACTGTGTCAGGTCGTGCTCTGGTTTGGCCTGGCTGGTTATCAAGGTCACCAGGCCTTTATTCCTTGTCTTGCATCCTAGAAGCTCTACTGAAAGCTGCCAGCCATGGAGGACCCTGCTGGTATCTGAAACACCAGTGGTCTGGTTCCAGCATCCCAGCAGGTCTCCAGAGTGTGAAGTGCTGCTAACAGCCAGAGGGTTTCTCACCCAAGGTCTTCCAAGTCCGTCATGCGCAACAGTACAGCTTAGTTAAAACTGGCCATGTTGCATGTGCTCAGCCAGTGGCTGCCATAGTGAACAGTGCAGCTCGGGAGAGCTCTGCCAACACTGATTATTATTACTAGTAAGTAGCTGTAAAAGGATTGATCCTGGAAGATAGAAAGGAGAGTGAGATGCAAGAATATCACTTGGTGGATTGATTGAGTCACAGGCTACTTATTGAGTGCACTATCCTAAAGGCACCTGGCCTTTAGACTCTGATTTAATTTTTCCAACACCAGTCAGGTGGCCCTCACCATCTGCCAGGAAAGGAATCAAAGCTAGGCTCCTTGCTTTGTCTACCCAGTCAGGCCACTCTGCCTCCCACATTGGTTTCATAGAGCTGACCATTGATCCCACAGATGGGATAGCAAGGACGGTCAGCTGTGGAAGTGGTGAGACTGGAACAAAGATGTGGATGAGGATCAGAAGAGGACCAGAAGGGTGTAGACAGGGAAAGAGCTTTGGAGAGGGCTAATTCTAAGCTGACTTTGTCCTTTCACAGATTCAGGACCCAGCCAGCACTGTCTGTGGTCCACTCTGGTCAGCTTTGAGTGCTGGGCAGGCTTTATCATGACTGCAGCAAGTCTCAGGGTGGCAAAGCCCAACTACAGATGTTTTTGTCTTCCTTTACTTGTCACTTTTACACCATTAAAAAGGCTTTGAGTGTCTTCTTGCACTAAAACAAACCAACCAATCCACTGCCAACATCGACTCTGGCTCGCGGTGAGCCTCCACGGCTCTTTGCAAGAGCAGATCATCTGTAACCTTTTCTCTGTGATGCAGCTGGTGAGTTCATATCACTGACCTTTTGTTTACCAGACAGTTTTTTAAACCATAGCACCACCAGAGTTCCCTTTCTTATACTAAGACTAAATAAGTATATGTTTCTGGTCTGACTGACTATCCTTTTGTTTGTGTTTCATTATTTTTATTATGATCCAAGTACACATTACAAAGGCAGTTGGTTTTTCAACTATTCACACACGTTGTGTTTTATAACACTAGTGAAAATACCCACAGTGTAATGATTTTCTTCCCGTTCCTTCCATGTGACTCTCATTTCCATTAATCCTTCCATCCTCCCAATGACTCGTCTCCTGTGCTTTGGCCCTGGGAAATGCTGCCCTTTGATCCTATCTGTGATATGGTCATATCTATATATGATTGGTTAGTCTACGCACCTCCAAATCTGGGTCATGCGCACTTAATCGCTGTTGTCCTGCATGATCTGAGCTCACCACTATCCGTCATAGTTTCTGCTGTTAAGACAGCTTGTGCCCTCACGTGCCTGGAGTCTTAGGAGCTTGTTTCCATCAACCACAGAAGGTGGAATTCAGGGATGTGGCCTTTTCTTGGAGAAAGTGAACTAAAAATACTTGTGCAGATAGAGCTGCTCCAGGACTCCGAGGAAGTCTGCTTTTCCTGTGATTTCTTCTCTCACTGTCTCTGAGGCTGGAGGATGTGCCCTCTGTTTGCAGGCGAAGCCAGTGCCCCTGCCTCTCAGCTGCTGGATTTTCCGCTTGATTTGAGGTGGGATGGAGCTGTAATGGGGCTCTCGGAGACACATGCAGTTTGTACCTGGAGCATTTTCGTGATATAACACAGCTCAGTAAGCTACAAAATGAGCTGCGATGAAATGCTTTCGCTGGTAAAGTCTGAAAACAGTGACTGGCTGTTAGAATTCATCAGCTCAGGACTTGTTATTGTAAAAGGAGACACCCTCTGAGTGGAACAGACATGTCACAGTGAGAAGTGTGGTGGAACATAGATCAGCCCCACATCCATCTCTTACCCTAGACACAGGTTGGCAGATGGACTCTCTCCTGTGTGATTTACAGCCTCCGAAAGCCTTCTGGAGGGTGAGTTAGGAGTTATTTCCAACTTGATGACAATGAGTGAGTGAATATGTTTTCTAAAACCACCTCATACCCTGGCTGGTTAGTTACCTATGCCCACAATATATGTGTTTGCACATTACATGACCATGGTGTATGGAAAAACCTGGTATTACCACAAATGGTGGATGCAGTAAGTTTGTGCCAAAACATATTTGAGACTGCAGCTCTATTTATTGCAGTATTATTTGAAAAACAGATGAAGATAACTCATCAGTGGACAAATGATTAAAGAATGACTTCACAGTTATACAGTGGAATACTATGCAACCCTGAGAAAGGTCAAGAACTCATCAAACACTGCACCAGATGGATGAATCTACAGGGTAGTATGCTGGATGAAAGAAAGTAGTCACAAAAGGACAAATATCTTATAAGACTAGTATTATAAAAACCTAAAGAGAGGTTTACACATGGATAAAATCATTCTTAGGTGGTTCACAGAGATGAGAAGGGAGGGAGATGGCATTTAAAGGTAATAATTTTAGATCCTTATAAAGCAGTGTACAAGAGGATGATCAGACATTGTGGGGATTGTAATTAATGTCCTAAAACAAAATGTATATGGACAGTTAAATGGAAAAGCAATATGGTTTGCAGACTTTCATTCCTATCACATACAGTGTTCACACATGCACACACCTTAGGGTAGTGATCCCAGTGGGCCCCTCATGGGTCTGCTTGGCAGTGGCATGGACCATGGGTATCCATCTGGTCTGGGTTTGAGCATTGTATAGAGACACCGGGACAGAATCTAAAGTCACACTCCCTAACTGCACTCTGCTGCTGAGTCAGTATTTGTGGCGCCTCATGGGGACCAAACATCTGTCCATTTATCTGTGAGAGTTATGGCTACACTGAGCTTACGTCTCATGGGGTAATGAGTGCAAGATGAATGAATGAACAAGATAAATACAAACAAACTCAGTGGCATTGAGTTGATTTTGTTACAGGATCTGATAGAACAGAGCTGACCTGCCTCATAGGATTTCTGAGGTCAGACTCTTTAAGGTGACTCTGTGTTTTCCTTCTGTCTTCTTCAGATGCTTCTTGGATCATTCAAGATTTTGCCCATGGCATTTCTCAGTATTGCAGTTCAAGGCTTGAATCTGTTTTTTAGTTCTTTCAGCTTGAGAAATGCTGTATACATTCTTCCTTTTTTATTCACGGACTAGTTCTTTGTACAGTTTTTTTATAGTATTTTACATGTCTTTTCTGTCCATTGAAATATTCTGTTCAAGTCTTTTACTTCAACATCGTTTGCTTTTGTTTTGCCTTCCCAATGCTATAATGCAGTTTTCATAGTGCCTTCTGCCATCCGTTTTGGATTTTCCCCTTCCTCTTTGTAATAACCTTTTGCTCTCTTCATAGATGATATCTTTGATGTCATCCCACTCTCCTCTGGTCTTTGATCATTGGTATTCAGTGCCTCAAACCTGTTCTTGAGATGATTCATCAATTTATTTGGGCTAGACTCAAAGTCATATTTTGGTTCATGTGGATTAGTTTAATTTTCTACAGCTTCAATTTGAAGTTGTACAGGAGTAATTGATGCTTCTCAGTCAGCTTGGTTTAAAATGCTGATATTGAGCTTCTCCAGTGATTGTTTCTGCAAATATTGTCAAGCATATATGCACCTAAGATATAAAATAACTGAAACAAGAGGCAGTGGTAATGGAGGAAGAAGTTGAAGCTGCACTGAAGGCATTGGGATAATAGAAAACCCCAGTAATCACTGGGATAAATACCAGTTGACATGTTTCAGTTGACAGATGTGGCCCTGGACGTGTTCACCAGGTTGTGCCGGGTGACTTGGAGGACAGCTGCCACTAGTGATCCTTTCTCTCTCTAGCTGACTCCAAAGCTCTGAAGTGGCAGCTGGCACCACTGTGGACCATGTAGCTGGGGGAGACACATATCATAATATATACATGTTTGCTGCTAACATAAGGGTCGGCAGTTCAAACTTACCCTCCACTCTGTGGGAGAAACATGAAACAGTCTTTGTTAAGATTTCCAGTATCTGAAACCTGATGGAGAGGCATCATCATGAATTGGGATCTCCTCAATAGCAGTGGGCTTACCCTCAGTTGATGCAAAAGGTTGACCAATCTGACTGCCAATTGAAATATTGGAGGTTCAGGTCCACCCAGAGGTGCCTTGGAGGAAAGGCCTGGTGATTTTGGGCTTTATGAGAGGGACCAGCTGAAAACAGCAGAGACTGCAAAAGGGTATTATGAGCAAGTACATGCTGAAACTTGAGAGAATAGTCCCTGACTTTCCACTCTCTCTGAAGCATTACTTTTCCCAGAGAATTAGAAGTCACCACCCACCCTGGGTCCGTCCATGGTGGACCTGTGAGGGTTAGGTGCACACCCATCTACAGCTCTCTACTAGGGTTTCCCGTGTAACATTTGAGAGTCCAGGCCTTCTGTGCTTCCCTAAGCTCCACTTCACCCAGTTTTCCTCACAATTTTGCTCTCAATGGGGAGGTGGCATGAACACTCTCCATGTTAATTACCTTTCAGGTTCCTAATTGCAGGGACTACTTAGCACATTCATCCTACGTGGGATTTAGGCTCACAGCATCAGAGCCCAGTGGCTGTGGAATTCCCTGGCGCAGCTGAGACACCTCATGGTGAGACCCCGAGATGCCCACGGTCATCCATGGGTCATGGAGTCTGACGGGTCCATCTTATATGTGCTTCAGAGGCCCTGGGGAAGTCTTTGCATTATGTTTATCATAGTATCGGTGGAAGTAAATAACGCCAGTTGAAACATTTGCTTTACTTTATTTGATTTGAAATAGACTCTCTTAGGTAATTGAGTTGCAACTTAAATTATCTTTCTCACCTATGAGGTGCCCCTGTATTTGAGGTAGATGCAGGTAACTTTATCAGCCACCAGGCAGCACATTGGGGCTTCTTGTGCAGGGTTGGGCTTAATCTCAAGTCTTAGCTATGTGAAGAGAGACTCACTACTGTCCAGTCAGTTCCTAGTCATGGTGAACCTGTGGAAAGAACGCACAGAAGTAGCCTGGCTGTAATCTTTATAGACTTTCAGGGTCTCAGGTCAGCTGGGGCTGGAAAGGAGTGGATTCTAGTGAAAGGATCCACTGCACTGAGCACTCACCAGGCTCAGCGGGCCTGATGGTGACGCGTGCAGAGAGAGTGTGTGTGTGTGTCCTCCTAATCCTCTGGGGGAATTCTCTGCTCCGAATCTCCCTCTTCTCTGCCATGCTTACTTTGGAATTGGAGGATTTCTCATTTTAGTCATCCTCCATCTGTCAGTCTGTCTCATGGTGTTGGGTGTGGGTTGTTGTCATTCCGGAAGCTCTGCCTCTGACATTTCAACACCATCAGCGGCACCCAAGGTGGGCAGGTTCCAGCAGGGCTTCCAGCACAAGACAAACCAGAAGGACCTGGAGGTGAAGTTCTGAAAATTAGCAGCGAGACTCTTGTGGGTTACAACAGGACACTGTCTGATGCTGGGAGACAAGGCCCAGGTGGAGACACTCAGCACCTGCAGTGGTCACACCATGGACTTGAACTCCACAGCAACAGTGAGGGAGGTGCAGGGCTGGCTGCGTTCTGTTGTCCGTGGGGCCTTCTTGGGTCTGAGCAGTGGCCACCCCATTCCAGAGATAATAGGAGAAAGGAAGTACAACCCTCACATCTCAAAAGATAGAGAAAACCAGATACCAGCTCACAGCTTTGAGCTGATTCTGAATCATGAAAATTCTCCATCCAGTTTCTGGGGCTGTAAATCTTTACAAGAGTGACTATCTTATCATTCCTTTAAGGAATGGCTAGTGGATTCAAACTGTCAACTATTTGGTTAACAACCCAACAAGGAATTCACTCTGCCACCATGCCTCCTTAGAAGAAAAGGAGAGGAAAGGAGAAGGGCAGTGTGTGCCCTCCACAGACACCAGTACAGAGGAGAGGGTGAGAGACCACCCTCGCAGTGCGTACGGCGCTAGTGATGGCATAATGGGACCACAGCGATCAGATGTGGAAGTTAGCGATGTTCTCTTTTGAAATTAAATAAGTGTTATGCAAATGTAAATGCATATTATATATATGTAAATGCAGAAAAGAGAGATATTCTCAGGGAAATTATTTCAGTACAGTTATGAAGTTTGTTTAGAAATTCAAACACCACTATAAAGGAGTGATAGAAAAAGCCCAGAAGGAAAAAAAACCCTCTCGTACAAATTTGGTTTTAGCTCCCCAAAGTAGCATAATATGGGTTTTTTCCCTTCTTTTGCATAAGTAAATTGCAAAGCAGAGATTAGTGGCTTAAAATTATTTATTTTTGTAATCTCCTAGGTGTTAATGAAACCATAACACACATTTTCAAAGAGGAAAAATAGTTTGGCTTTTTTTGTACTTTCATGTTCAAGTCCAGGAAATATTAAGAAGGCAAAAGTGATGCAGCTTTCTTGCAAAAAAAGATGGGGAAAACCCTTAACATAATTTTTTAAATAAAGTCTTTGCTGTCTGACCTGTCAGGTTTGCATTTCCCTTGCTGCTGACATTTTAATTTGGACACACAATGATTGATGGCCTGTAAAATTTAGAATAGCACAGACCGAGATATAAAAAGAAACTTATTCCCATGGTTTAGGGAGAACTAAAATAAAGTTCTATTGTGATGAAGTCCAGAACTTTTAAAATACGATGTCATTCTGGACAGGTCTGTAGTATCTTTTTCGTACCAGCTGAAGAACTGTGGTGGCACGAATAAGCTAGTACTGGGCTGCTAACTTGAAGTTCGGTTCAAACCCACCAAGGGGCAGTCCATCTGTCAGGATTTACAGCCTCGGAAGTCCTACAGCAAAGGACTGCTCTGCCCCCACAGGTTCTCTGTGAATTGGAGGAATTGACATGGTGATAATGATGGAGAGGGACCAGGTGGTGTCCCTGTATGCTGTGTTTGGCTTCTAGCAGAGGTTAAGTATCCAGTTCACTCAGAGGCACCTCGGAACAATGGCCTGGTGATCTGCTTCTGAAAAATTGGGAGCCCAGTTCTCCTCTGACACATGCAGGGTCACCAAGACAGGGCAGGGACAGCCCATTTTGGGGTTTTTCCTCTGGACACCAGGTGCTAAATTGTACAAGAAGGATGCAACAACTATCTAGATGCCTGGAGCCTGGCCTTTGAGGGAGGAGAGGTTGGGGACAGAGGGAACACACTGGGTCCTGAGCACCAGGATCCGCTCCCTTCTGTCCAGTTTCCTGCCAGCCCAGCCCAGCCCCCTCCCTGCCTCCCTGTGCTGAACTATCATCTTCATGGCCCTGCTGCTTCCTTTCCCTGCATCCCGGCATGTTGGGGGAGGAGAGCTTTTTTAACCCTGTTTTCTAATTTCTCTGTTATCATTCTTGTAGCTTAGATGAGAGCTCAGGTCTCTGAAGCTGGCTTAACCACTTCAGGCTGCATGCTTTTATGTTTTGAGCAGAGGCCCCTGGAAGCGCAGACTAGCTTCTCCAGCATCTCCAGAGGAGGACGCATTATTGGTTCTTGGGCAGTGGGAAAGCGAAGTGGCCTGAGGCAGGGATGGATGGAGGCCGTAATAGATCCTGACCGCACTGAGCAGTCCTGTTTGTGGGGATGCCACCATTCATCAGACTCCTGCCGAGGTGGGGGCTAGCACCCTTCACACATTAAGGAGTTGATACAAAAAGTCCAGTGGGCCATGACTAGGGGATATCCTGGTCCCCCCACCCCTGGACACCAGTGGGGTGAAGGCAGAAAAGCAAGCCCACAGCTCTAGGTTTAGCCTGGGGACCCTTAGCAGCATGCTCTCCTTCAGAATTCTCTTCCTTTCAGGAGCCCTTAGGAGAGCACTAGGGTATGTGCTGAGCTCCTAACCCAGAATTTGGCAGTGTTCCTCTGGAGAAAGATGGGCGCTCACTTGGTAATATTACAGCCTTAAGACCCCACGAAGGGAGGGCTGCCCTGAGTGGAAGTGGTCTGATAGCAAGTGCAGAGTTTAGTTCCCTTTAATTTCCTATTTATGATGAAATAAAAATAAACCAGCAACTTTAGGCTGTGAGTTGAGTGAAAATCTAGGGTGGATTTTGTTGGTAGGTGCTGTCCAGTCAAGTACAACTCGTGGCAGCCCTATGAGCTGAAGATCTCAATGGTGTTTAACTCAGCCTTCACCTGTATTCTGTTCCATGGTTACAATGACATTGGTTACAGTCCCCGCATTGTTCCATTGCTCTTCCTCTCTCTCTGGTTCGAGCTTCTATTCATTGCTCCTCTTCTCCTTCTCTGCCTTCTGAACTTTGTCCTGGATGAATGCTGTCCTTGAGATGCTATATGGCTGAAGGTTTTAAGGATTGAGGACCTCCCTGGGGGTGGTGTTCATGATAGGATCTGTCTGTGGTTGGCCTGACAGCTGTACCTCACCAGGCTTGAAGGATGGCGAAGGGCCACAGTCTCTCTCAGACTAGCGAGCCTGGCCATTTTGAAGATATTGCCGTTGTTATGTACTGTCGAGTTACCTGCGACTCATCGTGACCCTGTGTACAACAGCTCTGAACCCTTCCCTATCCTGAGCCGGTCTCACTGACTCCGACACACCAACCGCCATTGCCCAGTTACTGTATAAATCCATCTCATCCTGGATCTTTCTCTCCTGTGCTGTCCCTCCACCTTTCTGAGCATGATGTCCTTCTCCAAGGACTGGTCCCTCTTGATCATATGCCCAAAGTATGTGAGATGAAGCTTCAAATCGCTCACTCTATCCAAGCAAAGAGAAATCCCTGTGATTCCTCTCAGAGCCAGGGGACAAATACTAAAGAGATGCCATATTTTCTTTACGCTGTGCTATCCACAGGGGTTTCTCAAAGACCCTAACAGACCTATTTGCTCCTGCCAGCTCCTCTCAAGTGGACCAACTTTTTACCAGAATAGACTCATTACTGGGTCCCTCTACTGCCTGAATTTAAACAAATGAAAGCTCTTTGTAAGAACTGGAAACTATCACTTTTGAAAGTGCTGGACCTGACTGGTGTCAAGCCCCTAGATGTTCTGTCTCTAACTGGGAATTGTTGTAACATGTTGGGAAAGAATGTCCTGAGGGAGAGTCAGCTGCAGTCTGTCAAGGAGTCTTCTTAGCCCAGCGATCTTGCTCCGGGAAGTGCAGCTGTTCTTTTTGGAGATGGGACCTGGCTACCATTAAAATGTGAGCAGTGTTCTGTCTGGAATTGTTAAACTGGCTCCATGCATGTCCATGTGCCAATGCAGTGGGCCAGGAGCCATCACAGTGAGGGGAGACTGACCTCAGAGTTACCCCAGATGCCCTCCCCACCTGTCCCCAGAGCGGAGGTCACAGTAAAGCCTATTTGCACTATTGGTTTTGTTTTTGTGTGTGTGTGTGTGTGTGTGTGTGTGTGTGTGTGTGTTTTTTGTTTTGTTTTTTTTTTTACTCTATTGCACTGTTTGCTTTCCAGTGCTTGTAACAGTTATGTCTGATGCTTGTAACAGTTATATTGACACTCTTTTTGTCATCTGGGGAGTGTGCAGCAGTGTGATTACAAAATTTGAGTAGTGTTATTGTGACCAAATGTAACAGAGACATGAAGTGAGCACATGGTGTTGGTAAAATTGCAGTGATAGACGTTCGTTCCTAACACAGGGTTGTCACCAAGCTCTGACTTGTGAAAAGTACAGTCCTCTTGACGCATGAGAAAGGACGCAGGCCTGCGGCTGAGAGGAAGGACATGGATGGGGTGGTGCCCTCACTGAGGACACATGATCAGGGCCAAAGAGCTCTCAGAGTGGGAGGGTGTAGCCAAGATGAGGGAAGTGGGATTCCTTGGCAGTCACCCCTTAAAGACTCAGCCTTGGAGACCTCACGGGACTGTGGCCCTCTGACCTGTCCAGGCTCTGTGAGCCAGAGTTCTAACTACTGGCAGTAAGGTTGTCTCTGAAGCTTCGGGAAGACTCCCAAGCTGAGAATAGAGGAGGGCAGGTGCGCTGACTGCTGCAGGGCCCTGTGTGGTAGAATGAAGCAGCCTCAGACGGGACACTCGGTCACCAGCTGCCATGTGTGCCAGCCTAGAACTGTGCTCCAAAGGACTCCTGGGGCTGGTTTCCTGGACTCCCCAGAATTTTTTCCAAGGTGACTCTGGGTGGATCAGAACTGCCAGCTTTTTGTTTAGCAGCTGTACCCTTAACAGTTTGCACCACCAGGACCTTCAGAGAGAAACCCTGCTGTCAAGTTTATGCTGACTCCCAGTGACCCTGGGGGACAGAGTAGAACTGTCCCATGGGGTTTCCAAGGTGGTTATCCTTATGGGAGCAGCCTGCCTCGTCTTCGCCCTCAGAGGGGCCGAGTGGGCTCGAATCATTGACTCTTTAATCATCAGCTGAGCACTAACCATTGTGTCACCAAGGGTTTCTCTGGAGAGAAGTGAGATCTGAGTGAGCCTGGGAGCCTGGGTCTGACTGCCGCAAGAGGGGAGAGGACAGGGGCAGGGTTTGAATGGAGAGCTGGCTCTGCCGGGCAGCACAGAGATTGGATTTGTTGCCTGAGGAGCCCCGATGGAGAGGAAGAGGCACCACCTGGCCGTTCCGGCTGAGCACACTGTCCACGTCCGCCCCTGCTCTCGCCGCCCTCCTGCTCCCCTCACAGTCACACAGGACCCAGCAGCTCCAGCCTTTTCCTTACATGAAGAGTTTCATATTCATGAAGATCTCTTTAAGTAACCCCCGAGTATGTAGTCAGATACTTAGAATAGCATCCTGGTTGTGTCCACTCTATGACGCATTGTTGTTGTTGTTGTTAGGTGCCATTGAGTCACCAACTAATAGTGGCCAATGTATAGAGGCGTGAAAACATCAGCTCTGGATCTCCTGTTGTAAACAACAGAGTAGGTGAACATCTCTGTATATTTTCCTTTTGTCTTTATGTACTCCTTGGGCTTTTTTTTTTATGTATAAATTTAGACATTTGTGAGGAGTATGGCATCAGGATTGAAGGAAGCCTCAACAACACCTGTGCTGTACAGATCACAGCTTTGCTTGCCAAAACTGAGGAGGACCGGAAGCATTTGCTGCAGAGGGTCAAGGGCAGTAGGCTTCAATGTGGATTGAAGCTCAGCATCAAGAAGACACAGATTCTCATCACTGGGACAATTTAGAGCCCCATGATCGATAGAGAAGAGATTAACAATTTCCGTTTATTCAGTTGCACCATCAGCTCTCTTGGCACCAGCAGGACATTGAAAGATGAATTGTGTTAGGAAAATCCACTGTCAGGGACCTCTCCAGAGTTCTTAAGAGCAGTGAAGTCAGTCTGGAGACTAAGGTGTGCTTGATCCAGGCCATGGTCTTCTCTGTTGCTTGCAATGCATCAGCGAGTTGGATCATGAATAGAGATGACAGAAAAATCAATACCTTTGAATTGAGGTATTGGAGAAGAATATTGAACATGGACTGCCGAGAGGACAAACAAGTCTATCCTGGAAAGGGTGAAGCCAAGTTGCTCCTTGGAGGCAAGGATTTTGAAGCTCTGTCTCACATGGCTTGGACATATTACCAGGAGGGACCAGTCCTTGGAAAAGGACATCATGCTTGTAAAGGTGGAGGAACAGCCCAGGAGAGGAAGACTGTGGATGAGATGGATTGACACAGTAACTGGGGTCATCAGGGTAGGTGTGTTGGAGACTGTGAGATTAGCTGAAGATAGGGATAGGGCCAAATTCAGAGCTGTTGTACACAGGGTCACTGTGAGTTGCAGGCGACTCGATGGTACATAACAATAATAAATGAATACATATAGATGTGTGTACACGCACACACATGCACAGTGACTATGCGTGTGACTGCTCCTTCAGAAACAGGATGTCAGGGCTTGGCCTCATGTACTTCGAACATGTGATGAGGAGGGGCCACTCCCTGGAGATGGACCTGATCATGGTAAAGCTGAGGGTCAGTTAATGAAGACCCTCCAAGAGATGGACTGACGCGGTGGCTGCAACAGTGACCCCAAAGCACAGCAGCTGGTGTGAGCAGAACTGGGTGGAATTTCGCTCTGTCTGAGTTGGCACTGACTCGATGGCACCTAGCAGGAACTTCTGTGTAACAAAATAGTTGCCATATCAGCATTCTTCAAACGATTGATTCCCATTGATTGTACTTACCATGCTGTGACCCACCACCACCATACAGCAAGTTGGAGGATCAGTTGGAGCTTTTAGGGCTTTGAAAGCGGAGTTAGGCTCACAGCCTATTAACAGAGGGTTCATCCTCAGAATGCCAGGGAATTTGAAGATTCAGTCTGCCTGTCATTCAAAGGGATACGGGCATCCGAAGCAGTTCAGTCCAGATCCTGTTTGCTCAGCAGGAGTGAGGCTTTGCTTATTTTGTCTCCAGGTGTTCCTGCCCAGTGAAGACTTTGTTAGACCCCCACTTGTGACTGCAGTCATGTGACCCTCTCCCCCATCCTTCCTTGCTTTTTAGTGTATGCAATTTATGTACTCTGTAGGGATTTCCCCAGTCTCCTTTCAATAATTCTCACTAATGCATTAATTTCTTACTACAGAATTGCTTTCCCCAGCCATGCCTGAATTCATTCTCTGAGGGCTGAGGTGTGTCTAACTCAAGTCCTGGGGTTTTCAATTGCTTCTGAGGCATGGGGAAGCTGGACAATGAATCAGGAGGACTGGAGGAGAATTGATACGCTTTATCTGCAGTGCTTGGGAAGAATACTGCATATGGCATGAGCTGCCAAAGGAACAAATAATTCTGCCTTAAAAGGCCAGGCAGAGTGCTCCGTAGAAGTAAGGATGCTAAGTCTTGTTCTCACATACTTTGGGCATGTTATCAGGAGGGGGGCCAGTTCCCAGAGGAGGACATCATGCTGGGAAAAGTAGAGGGTTAGATACAAACAGATTGTCACGCTGACTGCAATAATGAACTTGGATCGTGATGGCTGAGGCTGGCGCAGAACTGGGTGGAGCTTTTGCTCTGTGTGGGACTCTGATGGGGTCCTTTTCTTGGGTCTTGAGCTCCTTCCCTCTGTCAGCAGTCACACTTACCTCCCAGCTTCTCAGGAGTGGGCCCTGGTCGTGCAGTAGTTACACTCTGAGCTGTTCCCCAGTTCACTCTTTGCCTGATCTCCCCCCAGAATGAGGCTCTCTCAGCTGTTCCCTGTTGTTTATCATGAGAGTCTTTGAGGAGGTGTCTGTGCACTTGCACAGGGTGATTGCATTGTGAACCTCTGCGTGTCTGTGAGGGAGCAGGAGTGCAGTTCCAGACCCCATGGCCACACTGCCACTCTGATGCCCACGCAGAGCATCCTTCCATGTGCCTGTCCTCCGGGGCAGTATCCTCAGCTGTAAAACGAAACATCCTGGGGAAAATCTGCACAGTGCTTAAATTAAGGTTAAAATGATTACTGAAATTTTGTCTGAGTCAAAGAATGTTGTTTAATGAGTTTCATTAACACCACTGATTGGGACCTTTAAGAGAAATGTCAGATGATCCCCATCCTTAAAACACTGACGACAGGAATGTGTAATGGGGACATTAAAAGCGTAGTTCAGCAGATTGTATTACAGTGATACCTTCTCACTCAAAAGTTAATTGAGTTTAAATTAAGGCAATTTGGCTGAAGTTTAAAAATCAAATGGGTGATGATGGCAGGAGGCGCAGGATGAATAACCCAAGACGAGCGAACGCCAGAGGACGAAGAACACTTAGAAAAGCTAGCTGGACATGGGGCAATCGCTGAGAGTTCCCGTATTTAATTAAGGAGTGTGTCCTTCATTGGCTGAGGCCCCTGTGCACTTGCATTTTGTCCCAGCAGGGCCTGGGCTGGGTGAACAACACAGTGAGGAGACCCACAGTGCCCAGGGCTCGGCAGGATGTGGGCATTTCTGTACCGTGTGTGTGTGTGTGAGAGAGAGAGAGAGAAAGAGAGAGTGAGTGTGTGTGTGTGTGTGTGTGTGTGTGAGAGAGAGAGAGAGTATGTGTATGTGTGTGTGTGTGTGTGTGTGTGAGAGAGAGAGAGATACAGGTGCATCTGTGTGATACCTGTTCCTTGAAGCTGGTAAATCAGCAGCAGCAGTCACGCCAAAGGTCCTCCCATCCTGTTCCCATCCTCGTCCTGTCTCCTGTGTCCATGCATGAACTTGTCCCTGGTCCCTTAGTGGCTCTGCTTCTGTTCTGGGGCTGTAGTGCATTTTAGTCAACCTCCCTGTCCTCTGCTTCCAGGCGGGCTTGCCTCCGCTGTTTGCAATACTGGGTCAGTTCTGTTTAGGCCTTCAGTACTGGATCAGTTTGTCTATACCTGTCTGTTGTTTGACTTGAAGGACCCCTGGTGGTTAAAAGGTTAAGTGTTGGGCTACTAAGTAAAATGGCCAGCAGTTCAAATCCCCTGCTGCTCTAAGGAGGAAGATGAGAGGTCTCTTGTTAAGATTAAGTATTATTTGTATGACAACAGTCCAGAATAAGAACTGAATAATAAAGTGGACCGGGGTGGGGTGGGGAGTCATACAACAATGAAAGAATTTTTTTTTCCAAAGAGAAAAATTAACTCGGGGGGAGTGAGAAGGGAGGAAAATATGTAACAATAAATAAATGGAAATCCGAGTTCTCTATAAACTTTCATTAAAATATCAATTAAAAAATATTTGCAGCCTCATAAGCCCGAGGGGAGGTCACCATGAGTCAGAGTTGACTCTACCACAGGAGAGGTTTTTTCACTATCATTGTTTGCTATTTTGTTTTGTAATGTGCTTCAAGGTGATCGCAGGGGTAACTTCTGACCCAGCTGGAAGAGCATCTTAGGGGCATGGTCTTGGGGTTCCACCAGCCTCTGTCAAATCAGTATGTCTGGCTGTTTTTATGATTGTGAATTTTCTTCTTCCCAGGACCTCCTATAGTCCTGAATATAGTGGTGAGTGGTGGTGAAGGGTCACCAGCTAGACCTCCTGGGCTCAGATGAGGAAGGCTGGAATTCATGTGACTGAGACAGAATAGGATCCTCTCCCCTAGGAACGCGATGTTATGCCCAGGAAGATGTGTAGAGGAGCCGCTGTGTGTGACCCCTTTTGGTGGTGATCAGCCACTTTCCTGGCTGTCCCAGGGCTCAAGTTGGTCTAGACCATTCCTGATGAGACACTCTCCTAGCTTTCCGTCCCTGCAGCGGATGATGACTCATTTTCACCTCCGTGCCACTGAGGTGTTGACACCATCACAGAAACAAGAGTATGCCTGCGGTTGTGCTATGTGGGAAAATGAACCGCTTTGGTGAAGCCCCTCTAGTGAGACGCTGTCATGTGTAAGCCAGCTCGGTCCTGCCGTGTGTTTGAGTAAGGCTACTGGCCCTAGAGCCTGGTTGCTGGTGTAACTGGGACAGCTCCACGCCCTCTTTTCATCAGGAGCGCCCCTCATTCCCAGCCTGCTGTGTAGTTTGGTTTGGGGTCCTTCAAATGCCAATGAGCAGGAAAGGGCCTTCCACTTGTGTGTGGCAGGCAACCACATCTACATACCTTCTCCTTACTCCCTGCGGCGCTGTGTTGAGATGGTGGCCTGTGCCTTACTCTAAGTCTTCATGGGAAGGAAAGATGAAGCATCAACATCAGATTCTAGTTGAGACACAGGGACTCAGGGCCTCTCTGAGCACTCAATGAGGTATCCAGACTCACACACGTCAGGCACTGCCAGACACCCAGACCCTGGCCTTGGATTGGCATCAAGCATGGGATGACAGGGAACCTGGTCATGGGGTAAGAGGAGATCCCTGTTCTGTGGTGGCTGCACACCTGGGCTGCTCTTACCTGTGGTCACTAGAGACTGTGGACAAAAACAGTGTGATCTCTTGGTGCTCAGTGTTATCCCTTCCTTGACAACTTTCTGGAGTAATTTGGGCTTTGTTTGTTAGAGGAAATAAGGAATCAAGGAGTTTTTACGATTCTTAAAGTTTAGATGCTTGCAGCATTGGAAAACCACTTTATTGTAGATGAGTGACAGTTACGAAGCCGGGTGGTTTTCCATTCAGCAGTTCGTGCACATTTGCTTTCTCACTCTGTAGAGGCTCTGGCTTCACCCTCCCTGTGTTTACAGTTCCACTTCCCCTTCTTTCTTTCCCTCCTTGCCTTCCGAGTTTTATACTTGAGAAGATTCTGCCCTTTTATCTTGTTGGTGGTTCTAAGGCTGCGTTCATCCCTAGAGTCATTATTTACCTTATTGGAAAAAAGCCCCAAACACAACAAAATCTCTCTGCTGTCTCCTCAGTTTGTACTAGAATGTGGCTCCACTGGATTTCTGAGTCCCTGTTGAATTATGATGCTAATCTGAAAGGTTCTCAGTTCTGGCAGTTCAAATTCATATCAGCAGCTCCTGGAGATAAATGAGTCTCCTTCTGTGATTGAAAGCCTTGGAAACCCTGTGGAAAGAGACTGTGAGTTGAAACCAGCTCAGTGATAGTGGGTTTACCTTGAGTAAAGGCTGAATGCAAAGAGCTGGCTCATCTTTCTCCCACATCACCTTCTGGGTCTATCTCTTGTTCTTCTGAGAGTTGAGCCATGGGGATAAATTCAGGTCCAGACTTTGAAGTTATCAAAGGACCGTTGTCTTGTAGTCTTGAGGGTTTCACAAGTCTCTTACATAAGCTGTAAATATAGTTATGTTTTTATGATTATATGTTTTGGTCCACATTTTTATTACACTCTTAAGACCTCCTGTTATGACCCCAGTCAGAGTGGTCAGTGGTAGTATTAGTAACTGGACACCACCTGGTTTTCTGGTCTCTGGACCATGGAAGCTGAAGTTTAGCTGGTCTGTCAGGACTTTGGACTAATTGATTCCATAAATGAGTGGCTATATGGGCATCTAAGAGAAATCACTCACTCGCTGTGTGAATGAGAGGAATATGAGATAGATGTTAAGTGTCAGAGGCTAGATTGGGAGAGCCTTTGCACATCAGAACCCAGAACAATGAAAGGACTGGGCCAAAGGTCACATTGGAGGCCTGGCTCCTCATTTATTACAGAGAATGTTTGAGAGGATGATAGAACACAATATTAAATTTCAGAATTATATCTGACAAAGGGATCTAAGTGCAGTTGCTTGACTATGAAATTGTAAGGAAACATTTTTAAGGCTGCTAAAGTGAAGTCTGTATTTTGAAGAGAGTTGTACTTTCAAAGTTATCATGAGCCCCGTCTTTAAAAAAAATCTATCACTGGAGGTGCAGAATGAATTGGAGAAACCTGACTAGGAATGTGGGCCTCTGCCCAAGGAGGTGTGGTACTCCTATGATGAGGGGTCACAGGGGGATTAATGAGAGAAGACCTGCGAAAGAGCAGAACCTGGAGCATGGACCAGTGCACACTGGAGACTCCTCCCAGACAGCAAGGTCAGGGCTTAAGTGTGTGGCCGCTGGTGGTAGGTGCTGTGGAGTTGACACGCGGCCTCTGGATGCACTCTAGCGTGAAGCATCGTTGGTCCTGCATCATCCTTGCCAGCATCGGTCCTCTAGTGTTTATCACTGTAGCCACTTGTATTCTGAGTGCCATTCAACCCAGGCACTCATCCCCTGCACTGTTATCAGACAGTATTATGGGCATTGTTGTGAAGTACCATCAAGTCAACAATCAGACCATTCAGAATGACCATGTGAACAACGGATCAAACCCTTGGCCCATCCTGCACCATCCCCACAGTCTGCCACGCTGAAGCCCATTATGGCAGTCACCATGTTAGTCCATCTCATGGAGGGTCTTCCTTTTTGCTGACCCCTCTTTTTTTCCCATCACGCTGCCCTTTTCCAAGGACTTTTTCCACTGAACAACAAGCCCAAAATATGTGAGATGATGTTTTACCATCCTTTCCTGTAAAGAGCACTGTATTTGCACTTCGTCCAAGAGAAGTGGTGGTATTGTTTTTTAATTATTATTATTCCTTTGGGAGTTCATGGGATTTTTTTAGCACTTTTTACCAGCACATGATTCAAAGGCAACAATTATCCAAATTTCGGATATATATGAAGCAACTGAAAATACCTTAGTTCAGGCACACCTTAGTTTTTCAGCTGATTTTCTTGCTCTTTAACACTTCTAAAGAGGTCTTTAGCAGCAGATTTGTCCATGCAATGCATCTTTTGACTGCTGCTAGTATGAGTGTTGATTGTAGATCCAAGTAAAAGAAAATCACTAACAGCTTCATCTTTTCCTACATCTACCGTCATGTACCGTCATACCGGAAGTGAGGATTGAGGACAGGCGTTTCTCACAGGCATCTCTCAAAGGCATATCTCAAAGGCATCTCTCA
>NW_006399898.1:524881-632064 GCF_000299155.1 Elephantulus edwardii
GGTGCGGTTGGCGCAGGATAGAGCAGGGTTTAGAGCTGTTGTGCATAGGGTCGCTATGAGTCGGAAACGACTCGATGGCACATAACAACAACAACACCGTCATGTTCCTTATTGATTCAGTTCTGAAGACTTTTTTTCTTTTCTTGATGTGAAATTGCATTCTATATTGAAAGCTATAGACTTCAATCTTTCACTTCCTGCAAATTATCTTAATTGCTATTATATTACGTTAGCTACATGATGTAAATTGTTGATGAGTCTTTCCCTGTTCTGATGCTACATTCTTCTTTACTTTCTGGGTAAGCCATAGGCTTTTTTTTTTTAACTGACCATGGGTGACCCTACAGATACTTGAAATACTAATACTGGCATGTGTCTAACACCATAACCACACACAGGCCACTTACAACACATTGACAGATAGGGGCACAGAACCCCAAAACCAATCCCACAGCCATCGAGTGCTTTTCAACTTATGATAACCCTTTATTGAGTATCTTTATAGGAGCAGATTCCCTCACCTTTCTACCTAGAGGCATAGGAAATGCAGCTAGGGTTACATACCCTGAACAGTGCTGTCATTGTGTTATCTTGGTTGTGTGTCACCATCACCTCTTCGAGCCTTGGTTTCCCCTTAAATAAAGTTAGGTGGTAATAGTAGTATCTTCCTCATGGGCTGTTGGAGGTTGGATGTGGCCCAGTGAAGAGCTCTGGACAGTGTCTGACATGGAGTCTCCCTTCACGTCTCGGATCCTGTGCGAGCTCTCCATGCTTGAATTTGCCCTAGGAGATTGGGGCTCCTGGGTTGTGTGTGGGGTGTAGCTGAGGTCAGGGTGGGAATCAGGCTGTTGTCGCCTGCTGGATCCAGGTGAATGCTCCTGTCTCCCTGGGGAGCATTTTGGCCCAGCGCCCAGGCCCGTCTCTCATCAGCACGTTGTGCAGCATCAGCCTGCTGCCCTCGGCCAGTACTTAACCGAATCACCCTGTAAATCCCTCCACTTACTGGCTGTTTATTTCCCAGTGTGACCTAGAAACAAGTTTGTGATTCATATGTGAGGACGGGGCAGCCTCTAGTAGGTTTTGCTGTTAACAGCATCCATAACTTAATCACTCATCATCAGAGAAACAGCCATGTCTTTGTGAGCTTGACGTTCTCAGTGCTGCTGGACACAAGGACGTGAATTCTGCCCCCTCCATCTGGTTAGCCGGTGCTGCCCTGTCAGCCTGGATAACCGTTGCACTTTTCAACGGAAACCCTGAGCAGCCAGGAGGGACCTGAGGACTCGGGAGAAGCATGGGTGTTCTGAGCTGTCTGAATGTTTGACTGAGCTGGGTGATAAAGAGAAGGAGACGTGAAGCTTTGGAACAGGAAGTGAGCCCAGTGGCGTAACAGAAAGCGCTGTGGCCGGTGCTGTGAGGGAAGTGGTTACAAGGTCTAACGTGGAGAGGACAGCATGCTTGTCAGTAGGGAGGATGATGTACTACCTCCCCTCCTTCTCTCTCTCTGGGTCCTGACAGGGAGCCAATGGCCAGCTGTTTCACGGGCATTAGAGGAGATGCCAGTTTTGGTCTAAGGTCAAGGGCTAATGTTTCCCTTCTGAGCCCCATGGGAGAGCGTGATCCGTGATGTCACATATTGTCTTCTCTTTTAGTGTTTTACTGCCTGATCCCCATGGGAGAGGGTCGTTGATGATGTCACCCACTGTGTCTACTTCCTAGTGTTTTACTGACTCATCCACTGTCAAGCCAACATGGACATAGGATCAGTGGAGGAATCTGGGCTTAGTGCTGGTCCAGTGCTTCCTAGGATGAAGAGACCACGTGAAGTCCTTGTTCCCGGGTATTGCTGCTGTTTTCAGTTGCTATCGAGCCGAGCTGACTCTTGACGACCCCACGCACTGTGGATTGCCTGCTGTGACCCAAAGGGTTTTGTTGGCTGGTATTCAGGAGGACGTTACCAGACCTTTCTTAGTCCGTAAGCTCCACCGAAACTCCACTGGCAGGCGAGCAGTGGCTGCATGAGAAGTATTCCACTCAGGAATTGATCCTAGGCCTCCCACGTGAGGGTGTGAACTTGACTGCTGCCCCACCACTAGGGCAAGTGCAGAGAAGGATGCCTGTTAGAATTCCAGACGACCAGGCACTTGGGCCATTGAGTCAGAACCAACCCCTAGCCAACTCTGCAGCGGGTTTTTAGAAGCAGTAATCACAGAGGAAAAGATTACCTGTCCTTCTCCTGAGGAGCAGTTGGTAGCCACTTGGCCTTTGCCACATCCTCCAGCAGGGGCAGATTCCATCTTCTGCAGCTCCTCACTCTGAACAAAAGTGTCTGGGCCTGAGCTCATTGTCATGGCCACTGTGTCATCTGTCTTGTTGAGGGTCCTTGTCAGTTAGCAGTTGTTCACAAACCTCCCCAAGGTCTCTATTTACTACAACAGCAGTTAGCAACTCATTGTCATCGAGTCCAACCCGACTCAGAACTAACCTTTCCAGGTTTTCAGAGACTAAATCATGACAGGAAATTTCTTAACTCTCTCCCTTGAAGCACGCTGTGGCTTTGGATTTCGTCTCTTTGAATTAGAAGTGCAACTCTTTTAAACTGTCTTTAGGGTGCATGTGAAATAAACATTGACAGGCTTTCTGGAAAAAAAAAATAAAAAAAGAAGTATAACTCTTTACCCACAGAGCCACTAGAACTCCTGTAAATAGACCTCCGCAACCCCTCCCCCCCCAAACATATTACTGTTGAGTTAATTCTGACTCATGGACCCCAAGAGAATTTGCAGGCTTTTAAATATTTATGGGAGGAGTTGGTCCATCTTTCTCTGTTGGAGCTGCTGGTGGATTTGAACAACCTCCTGTTCACTTAGCAGCACGTTACGTTTACACGCTGCCCTACCCAGGATCTTATTTAAAGTGATATTGCCTAATAACTGTCCTAGCTGGGATAACACATATAATGTCACGAGGACAAACTTCACAACACACTGGGGTAGAAGTGGACAGCAGACAGTACACATTACCCTGCACAGGGCCGTTACCTCTTTTGGCCAGCACAGTGGCTGAGGGCCCAGCTCCTTCCTGACCACTTGGACAGTGTGCCTGGTGTCTTGTTCCCAGCAGATCTGGCTGCATAGAGAAGGTGGATGGGCTCTGGAACTATTTCCTGGCCCTGCCTGGCTGTCTGCTGAACCAGCCTGTTTATCGGATGCTCACAGATGTCATATGCTCCTGTTGATCTCAGCTGAGAACATTGATCCCTAAATGTGACCTGTTAAAATCACCTGTTTATCCATTTCCCTTTGGAACTGTGACTTGCAAGGATTCCAAACAAGTGCATTGGCCCTTCTTCGTCTAACTCTGTGCACTGCTGTTGTTGGGTTCCATCAGACTGGCTCTGACTCAAAGCAGCCTCTTGTGCTAGTCCTCAGTCGACGCCGTGCTTGAGTTTACTGTTGCAGCCACTGTCTCAATCCCCTTGAGTCTTACCCTTTTCCTGTGACCCTTTCCTTACCAAGCATGATGTCTTTCTCTAGGGCCTGGCCTCTCCTGGCGGTATGTCCAAAGTATGTGAGGTCCCTTCTTACCATCTGGCTTGTAAGGAGCATGCTGGCTGTACTTCTAGATAAGTATGTTTGTTTCTCTGGCATTAGATACTTTGGTCAATGTTCTTCACCAACATCACAGTTCAAAGGCATCAGTTCTTCTGTCTCACTCACTGTTCAATTTTCATTTGCATGTGATGACATTGAAAACACCATGTCTTGGGTCAGATGTAGTTTAATCTTCCAATTATGCCCTTGCTCTTTAACACTTTAAGAAGGGCCTTAGCAGCAGCTTTGCCCCACAAAATATGTATTTACGTTTCTTGACTGCTGCTTCCATGATGTTGATTGTGGATTTGAGTGAGATGAAATCCTTGACATCTTCGGTATTTTCTCTGTTGATCGCGGTGTGCCTGTTGATGTGGCAGGCTTCTCTTGTTCTCTCTTAGACTTGCTGTTCTTCTGAACCACACTGAGCTTCATAGCAGCATGGTTGCTTCCACTGACAGGCAGGCGGTGACTGGTATGTAGTGTGCTGACCAGGAATCTATCTTGGGTCTCCCTCCTGGGAGGAGAGAATTCTTCCACTCACCTACCACTGCTCCCTAGGTTGAAGGAGAAGATGGGATATGATAGGAATGAAGTCCTTGCCACAGGCAACTCAGGAATCCGCTACCTTCAAGTTCTTTCCAACTTGTAGAGACCCTGCAGGACAGAGTGAACTTGCCCTTGGGGGTTTCCAAGACTGTAAGTCTTTACTTTAGCAGATGGGCTCATCTTTCTCTCTTTGCTCGTAGTTTTGCACCACAGTCGTAGAGGCTGGCAGCCAGTAGCTTGCCCCACTATGCCAGCAGGGCTCCTGCAAGGAACTTATAGCCCTGGCAGATGTGAAGATGAGATCAAATGAGTCTGAGCAAGCCATCAAGGCACTCGGGCAATGTTGGCGAGGTGGAGTGTGATGGCAGCCATTGTCCTTAGCTGGGCCTGACCTCCAGTGTTGCTGCAGGAATCCTTGCAGTGCCTTTGGAGCGAATGTCATACTTTGAGACGTCCCACCGTCTCTGCCTTCACGAATGTCTGGCGTGTTCGCTGTTTTTTTTCCACATCATTTTTCCCAGTGGAGGCCGGAGGCAACTTCCTTTCAATGCAGAGACTCTCTTGATCATCAGTCCTCCCGACAGCCATGAAAACAGCATATTAATTTCCCTGGGACTTTGATGTAACGTTAATTTTCATTTAGCTGGCAATCCTTTTGATAACGTGTCACGAAAATCTTTTGACTAGCCTTCGGTGTACAAATCACATGGAAGGAAATCATTGTCTTAAATGAGGCCATGTGGCTTCTGGGGCTGCTAAGCTTGAAATGCCTTTAAATCCCTCTGAATGCCAAGGACATGCATCAGGAAGTGCCTTGTGTTGGTGGCGGTGAGCTGTTCTTGCTTCCTTCTACCATCCCACAGGTCAGTTGGCACATGCCTGTGTACTTAAGACTTAAATGTGCACCACAAAGGCCTAAAATTAGCCACTTGTTCTGGTTAGCAGCCTTGGAAATCTGCTAAAAGGAGACCTCTGAGGGCTTGTCTTAGGAGCATCATTGGTGCTGCTGCTGTTATGTGCCGTCAAGTTGCTTGTGACTCATAGTGCCCTTATGTACAACAGCCCTAAACCCTGCTCTGTCTCTTGCCAACCTTATTGTCTCTGACACACTTATCCCCATTAACCCAGTGACTGAATCAATCCATCTCATCGAGGGTCTTCCTCTCCTGCTCTGTCCCTCTACCCTCCCAAACATGACATCTCTCTCCAAAGACTTATACCATCTTGCAACATGTCCAAAATATGTCAGACAGAGCTTCAGAATCCTTGCCTCCAAGGAGCAGCCTGGCTTCACCCTATCCAGGACAAACTTGTTTGTTCTCCTAGCAGTCCATGGTATATTCAGTACTCTTATCGAGCATCAAAGCTCAAAGGCATCAACTCTCCTTCTATCATCCCTAGTCATTGTCCAGCCCCTGGAAGCATAGCAAGTAATGGCAAAGACCATGGCCTGTATCAGGCACACTTTTGTCTCCAGGCTGACATCATTGTTCCTTGGTACTCTGGAGAGGTCTCTGACAGCAGACTTTCCCAATGGCATTTGTATTTTAATTTTCCTGGATGCTGGTACCAAGAGTGTTGATTGTAGAGCCAAGCAAACTGAAGCTGTCAACAATCTCAGTTTCTTCACCATCTATCATGATGCTGCCAATCAGCCCAGTGGTGAGAATCTTTGTTTCCTTGACGTTGAACTTCAATCCATATTGAAGGCTGCAGTCCTTGACCTTCTGCAGGTTGTGTCATCTGCATAATGCAGATTGTTGATGAGTCTACCTCTAGTCCTGATGCCACACTTCTCCCCATAGAGCCCAGCCTCCCGGATAATCTGTTCTGCATATAGATTGAAAAGATATAGAGATAGGACACAGCCTGGACACTGGGGCAGTTGTTTAAATATTTGGCTGCTAACCAAAGGTCAGGGGTTTGAACCCACAAGCTCCTCTGGGAGAAAGATAAGGCATTCAGCCTTCATAAAGGTCATAGCCTTGGAATAAAGGTCATAGCCTTGGAATAAAGGTTGTGGCCTTGGAAACCCTCTGAGGGCCGGGACACTGTCCTCCAGGGTGACTATCTGTCAGAATGGATTTGATGCCATGGCTAGGTTTTAGGGACTTATATAGTCTGGCATTAAGGATACAGAATGAGAGATGATGTAATATCAGTATAACACACAGAGCTGGGATGGGGGCTGCCTCGATGGGTAGAAGCTAAGACCGTGCAAACATTGAAAGCCCTGGGAGCTTTACAGCCCTTCATGGTTTAGGAAAAGTACACATCTAATGGAGCAGGTTGAGTTCCCTGCACATCAACTCAGACCCCCTCTGCACACTCCTGATGTTTGCAGAGGCAAGCACAGTCTCTGCTAGACTCGACACTACCGTCTTCTACTTCAGCCTCAAGTCCTGGTGCCGAGCAGGTGAGGGGAGGACACTCCCTCAGAAGTCAGGTCTACAGTGACTGGTCTTCCCCGATGCCACCACAGCTACTCCTGAGAGCCTGCCATCAATATGTCTGTCCTCAACTTCCCTCTGTGGCCTCCCTGCCTTCTCTGCCTGCTGTCCACTCCACCGCATTGAAATCTAGCCAGAACCCTCCCTGGCCACATATCCGAGGGCTGATTTATTTCCTTGGTCTATTACAGCACTCTAAGATTCAGCCCATGTATGTGACCAGTTTTACTTGTCTTCCTCCACACTGATAGTGGGATTTTTATGGCATAATAAAACGTCTGGGGTCACACAGCTCCTCTCCCCATCTATTTCCCTTGGTTGGCGTAGTTTTACCAGCATGCCACACAGTTAAAGAGGTTCATTTCACTATGACTGAGCGAGGAGGGAAAGTGAAGACAGAAATCACCTCTCCAGGATGCCTGCCAGCTCCTGAGTGAGCAAGCTAGAATGAGAGACTCCCCAGCCATTTAAAGCCCCTGGTTATTCCCACACCTCTGGTTCCAAGCAGTTAACCTTTTCTACCTCTTGATTGATTGTCTGAAATGTATTTTGACTTTGGCACAAAAGTTTAAAAGAACAGGGCTCTGTAACTTCTTGACAAAGAATGTGCCATCAGTTGAAAAACTTGTGTCAGATTTTCTTCACCATCCATCTTTATCTCCTCTTTATCATTTAATAGCTCTTAAAATAGGATGTTTCTGTTGTTGTTATGTACTGTCGAGTTACCTGCTACTCATAGTGACCCTGTGTACAACAGCCCTAAACCCTGCTCTATCCTGTGCCAGCCTCACTGTCTTCAACACATCCACCCCCATTACTCTAGTAACTAAATTCCATATTT
Source organism: Elephantulus edwardii (assembly GCF_000299155.1). Classification (NCBI taxonomy): domain Eukaryota; kingdom Metazoa; phylum Chordata; class Mammalia; order Macroscelidea; family Macroscelididae; genus Elephantulus; species Elephantulus edwardii. Next base: position 532,315 of record NW_006399898.1, read on the forward strand.
GAAAGCTCCGCCTCACTTGCCCTGTTAGTCTGCATGTGCTCTGTTGTACATAGGGTTTTCCGAGGCCTGCTGTTTTAGCAGTGGATGGCCAGTCCTTCTTTCCAGTCTGTCTTAATCTGAATGCTCAGATTTAGAGAATTATCTGACAGACAAGCATTTTACAGAAAAAGCAGATGAAAGATATTTTAAAAAATATTAAATGCTTCATGAATTTGTGTGTCATATATGCACAAATAAATATTCATAAAAATAATTTTAAGTACTATACAAAGATATTTACAAATAATATTAGGTTATCTCTTTTTTTTAGGTAATCAATTTCTCTTGAGGCCAAAAGGACTAGATGGTGCCTGGCTACCATTACTAAATATTTTTATCAAAGAATCTATAGAAGAATCCTGATCAAAAGGGGGAACTTTCTTTTTTTTTTATTTAAAGGGGGAACTTTCAGAACAGAATTTCAAATTACCTGGGAATTCAGACTCCATGGAATGAGAGAGCTTGAATGAACCCCTGAAATTACTGCCCTGAGATTGTCTTTAAACTTAAAGTTACGTGTACCCCCTGAAGTGTTTTAAAAATCGGTCATTAAACTCAGTAGTCAAGGCAGAAAGAATGTCTGCCTTGAGCATTAATCTTTTGTTAAGAACCATCAATTTAGGATTAAATTAACAGCAATTTGAAAGATTAGATAGGGACCTTAGGATGTAGTGAGTTTATGCTGTTGTGTAACTCTGAGAATGTCATCAACATCATTGCATAATACATGAAGAAATTCTTGGTGTGTATTTTGCTATTGGTGCATATTCTCTACAACAATGAAATAAGTAGTTTTTAAAATAGAACCTTATTCCTTGGCCATGCTATTTCTCATATCTTCTTTAGAGATGCTATGTACTTTTGTTACATAGACCGTTGTAATCTTTTCTTGTCTTCACTGATGTTATCACAGCATGCAAAACTTGTTCTGTGCTTCACTTTGCAGCCTTTATAAATATAAACAGGAATATTTTCATATCAAGAGTAGATAGATTACCTATTTCCTGCACGGTGCAAACACTTAACAGACCCAACTGCTGATTGACAGTTTAGAGGTTCCAGTCCTCCCAGAAGAACCTCGAAAGAAAAGTTTGGTAATTTTCTTCCAGACAAGCAGTCTTTGAACTGCACAGTTCTATTCTGACATATCTGGGGTGGCTTGAGTCAGACTGAATGGACAGTAATTGGTGTTTATTTAAATGACCACAGTGTTTTATTGGACTCATATGCCATGGTTTATTTACCAAACCGCTCCATGGTTTGATTTGTTTTCTGTCTTTATTTCTGTCTTCATCCTGCAAAGGATGTTAAGTGATTGTGATGTGCCATCAAGTCTCCAGAGGGTTTTCAGAGGCTGTAAATCACATAGGAGGAGATTGTCCATCTTGATTCCAAGAAGCAGACAGTGGATTTGAGCTGTGTGTCTTTGGTTTGGCAGTGAGACTCCTTACCTCCTGAGACATCAGAGCTCCCTAAAGAATATATTATAGGCATCAGTAATTTCATTAAAATTAAAACTCATTTGTCCCTTGATTCTTAGAAGTTGTTTAAGGGGAAAATAGTGCCACAATGTGTAGCATGATTAGATTCCAAAGGTGAAAATAATCTCATATATATAGACAGATGCGAGTATTTGCCTTCAGTCTATGGCTTGGAAAAAGTGTTGGTCTTTCTCATTGCATCATATTGACTCAGTATTACTGATGCAAATAAAGGGAAATCAGTTTGACCTGGAGATGGAAGACTTTCTACAAACTCAAAGATGGGAGTTTTCTTTTTAACTCCCACTTTTATTTTACACTCAGCCCAAGGCACACCTTTTTCCATAGACGAGTGCCACGCTGAAATAATCTCTTATAGTTTTATCTGGCAATGCCTTTACTCCTTTAGTGGTGCACAGAATACAGTATTCCTAATAATTAACGTGGAGCTCTAGTGATTAAAGAGTTGAACAGGAGGATTGGTGCTTCTGACCCACCAGGTGCATCCCAGAAGAAAGATGAGGAAGTCTGATTCTGCAGAGATTTTGTTGTTGTTAGGTACTGTAGAGTTGATTCCGACTCATAGCAACTCTTGTACAGCAGATTGAAATGACTATGTGGTCATGCACCGTCCTCAGTCACTGCTGTGCTTGAACTCATTGTTACAGTCACTGTACTGAAACATCTGATTAAGAATTGCTTCCCCCCCACCCCGACCTCCTACTTTACCATATGAGATGTCCTTCCTCAGGGACTGATCCCCCCCGAAAATATGTCCAGAGTATATGGGAGGAAGTCTTGTTACCCTCTCGCCTTCAGAAGTTTCCTCCTCATCACTACTCACTGGAAAAAGAGATGCAAATGAAATAAATGATGGTGTTATTGAGAAGGTAGCCAGGGAGCTATAGGAACTTGGGGTGAGACTCTGTCATTGGCTACCAGTTTGGTTTTTGCCTCAACCTAAGAAACACCCCCTTTTCTCCAGTCATTCCAAGGTGTCTGCTTGATATTCAGACTTCATGTTTCTCCTGGGCTCTGTCTTTGAAATGAAGATATTTATTCCTCATTCTCACTTGGGGTTCTTGGGAACCCTGGAAATAAAATAAGGCCACTGGCCACCAGTTGACTCCCATTTAGTGACGGTGTAGGACGCAGTAGAACTGTGGGGGTTCCCAAGGCTTCAGTTAGGCAGAAACAATGTCTGTATAGTTCTGTATCCTTTTGTCTAGATCCTCTTCTTGGAAGACAAAAGAAAATATTTAGACTAAAACTTTAATTAAAGTCTCTTTCAGAAAAATCCTATAGCATTCTGCAGATTCCTGAGTCCTGGCCCCAGATGTGGTGGTGCTCTGTAAACACGGCAGTGTCTTCCTTTCTCATCAGAACTTGCTGCCCCGTGAGTAAGATGAGTGTGGCCAGGGCCCAGAGCCACTGGGCTCTTCCTCTGCAAGTCGACTGTGCTCTTTTCGCTAAAGTGCCCCACTTGCTTTACCAGCATTTAGTCTTTTAGGCATTTCATGAAATAAAGTTTTTGTTTTCTTTCATGCCAGTAGATCTCATTAGTTTCGTCGGTAGTTGAAACCCAACTGCCTCTTTATTTCATGAACAATAATAATCATAAAAACCCAAAACTAACCTCCTTTCCTCAAGTGGGTTTTGACTCCCAGTGCCCCTACAGGACAGAGGAGAGCCTCCTTAGTTTTCCAAGGGTGTAAATCTTTGTCAAAGCATGCTTGCTTTCTCCTGCAGGGCAACAGGTGGGTTCAGACCATCTACCTTTTGGTTAGCAAGCCCATGCTTGAGCTGTTGTGTCACCAGAGTCCTCTGATAATAGTCAGGTTGTGTTTTATTGAGCCTGTGTTATCAGGCAGCATTGTTCCTTGAATACATTCTTCGAACTCTGACCTCCATCACAGTTGCAACCAACTCATAGTTGACTCTTCAGCAGGTTTTCAGCGGCTGTAAACCACACTAGAGGAGACTGCCCATCTTTCTCCCTTAGAGCTGCTGGGGGATTTAAACTGCCAGAAAGGTACCCCCTTTTAGGTTCACAGCGAACTCCCCCCACACGACACCACCAGAGTTCTAGGGCTATGCAAATGGTTAATCTTCTTGACTTCTGACTGAAACGTCTACAACTCGAGTCCCCCAAGAGTTGCTGGGGAAGAAAAGCCTGGTGATAGACTTCTGAAAACTCAGTTACTTGAAAGCCCTATTGAGCGTGTCTCTGCTCTGACACACAACAGCGTCCCTCAAATCGGAGCAGATTCGACAGCAAGTGATGGCTTTATGGTTTTCTTAATGTTGCAGATGAGGAAACCGAGGGACATGCAGATGATTCAGTAGCATTCTCAAGATGCTTAGACTGCAGGGAGAACCAAGATTTACACCACCCCTTTGCTCTAGCTCTGTTCACACAGTCTTGTCAGAAAATCTTGACAGGTTTCCATCCTAGTCATTCTGTGTTCTTCTCTTCATTATATCCCACTAAGTAAAAGGGGAAACCTTGATCTTGGTCACAGATTGCTGGACCGTTGCAATCAGTCCAGTGTTGTTGTTAGGTGCCACCAACCAATTTCAGCTCCCTGGGACCCCGTGTGCAGCAGAAGGAAACACTGGCCCATCCGGCACCATCTCCACAAGCAGGGCTGTGTCTCAGCTCGTTGTTGTAGCCACTGTGTCCATCAATCTGGTTGAACTTCTTCCTTTTGATAGCTTCCCCTTGACTTTACCAAGAAAGATGGTTTTTTTTCTTTTCAGGAACAAGCCTCTCCTGATAACATGTCCAAATTAAGTGAAATAAAGTCTCACCATTCTCACTTCTAAGTAGCACTCTGGCTTTACTTGTTCCAAGATAAATTTATTTTCTAAATAAATTTCTTATTTCATACTGATTTACTTACAAAGTCCGTGTACCTTGTTTTTCACACTGAATCTTTCCCCTCTGTTTTACCCACCTCACCCTCCACCCATCGGATTGTGCAACCCTATGGTTTAGATTTGTTCATCCTGGCAGTCCATGATATGTTTAATATTCTTCACCATCATTGTAATTCAAAGGCATCGGTTCTCCTTTACTCCTCTTTATTTCTGGTGCAGCTTTCATATGCATATGAGGTGATTGACGATACCATGATATGAGGCATAACTTAAAGTGACATCATTGCTAATTAGGACTTTAAAGAAGTTCATTGCCACAGATTTGCCCAATGCAATACATCAGCATTTGCCTAAGATTTTCATTTCAATCAGTGCTGTGGGCCTAGATCTTAGCTTACGATCCAGCCCCGTGGAGCCCGGCCTGGGCCTTCTGGCGTTCCTGTCCCCCTCAGACTGGGGTGTTCCTAAAGCATATTCTCCATGTTTGATGGCAGAAATGCAGGGGAAGAAGCCCAGTCACCCAAATGGCTCTTTCTGAGTCAGACCAGCTCCCCTTCTGTTGATTGGTGCAGGTCACATGACGGAGCGCAAACCTCCAGGAGGGGGACAAGTGTATGGTCAAGTGCCGAAGTCAGTAAATTATTTGCTTAGCGGTTTTCTACGCAGTACGAGGAAAGGAGGGGAAATAGTTGAATAACCCTCTGCTCTACCACATGCCCATTTCAAGAAGAGTAGTTAACTTCCCCAGGTCATTAGAAAATGTTGGCAAGTTTCCCTAAGCTTTTAGAATGTCAGTCTTTTCACTGCCAGTGAGTCAGTTGACTCCTTGCTTACTCTCCACTGGGTCTCTGAGGCTGTACCCTGCACGGAGATGATTGCCTGACTTTCCATTTAGAAGCCACTGGTAAAATCAGATCACCAGAGAGGGAGCAGCCTCCGGGACGGCCATGCAGCTCCCCCCGGCCGTCCATCAGTCAGAGCTCCCTTTGCCTCAAGACAGAGAAGGACAGTGATGCTCAATCTCTCCTCTCATGATGATGCTGTTCTGTGTTTTCTACAGTCAGGTCTCATTTTATTGCCATAACTTGATTGAGCTTCGAAAATAATGCTATTTTTTTTCTTTTTATAAAGTGGAAGTTTGTGCCAATCCTGTGCCACGCAAGTCTGTTGTGCCATTTTCCCAGACAGCCTGTGCTCACTTTGTGCCTCTGTGCCATTATTTTGGTCCTTCTCATGATTGTTCAAACTTAGGATTTCTAAACCCCGCCCCTTCCACCTAACTCCTGCCCCAGAGACCTGAGAGAACCTTTGTTCTTTGTGTGTCTGCTTGATACCATATAGTGTTTGTCTCATTGTTTGTTGATCAGGTTGTTCCCAAGTTTATGAAGCAGCCTGCATCAGGACTTCTTTCCCCCTGGGGCTGAGCAGGTAGAGACTACTTCTTGTGTGTCAGTTGAATGGCATTTCATGCATCCTCACCTGTGGCAGCTATGAAAAGCCTATAGTGAACATGGGGCGTGGGTTTCTCCCTGGGTCCCCACCTAAACTGTGTGTACATGTCTCCTGGAAAATGGGGTACCTGCACGCTTTCTGATGCCATGTCATCTCACTTCCATGTTGAATATAGCAGTCAAGTTTGGGAACCCTGGGTTCATTTAGGGAGACATTCTCCAGAGCAGGGAGGCAAGCTGGAGGCACCTCAAGGCCACCTGGAATGGACCATCAGCTGTTCTGAACAAAGCTGATGTGATGGGGTGCGGGGCCTTGGACTATGACATAGGAGCCCTGATGGCACTTCTCTTAACGTGCCAGGCTGCTAGCTGACAGGTCAGCAGTTTTTATGCTATCATCTACTCCTCTGATGGGTGGTGTCCTTCCATGGAAATATAAAGCCTTGGAAGTAGTGGTGGTCAGGGCCAGAATTCTGGCACATGGGAGACCAGGGTTCGGTTCTCAACCAGTGCCCCTCGTGCGTGGCCCCCATCTCTCCATCGGTGGAGGCTCACATGTTGCTTCATCGTTGATCAGGAGCTTCCAGAGGAAGTGAATCTGAGAACCAGCAGATGAAAACCCTTTGGGTCACAGTGTTTGTCTGCCCCTCTACCCCGCCCCCCCAGACCTCTCTTTACAGGCAGGAGGGTCCACTCCTTGTGCATGGAATTGCAGGAACTGAGGACTGGGCAGCTGGTAGCTCACATCAGCAGCATTTCAAAGGCACATTGTCTGGAAAGTGCCTCCTGTGAATTCTAGGTGGCCGGGCAATGCTTTAGTTGGCTCTGTGCCCCCAGCAGACATTGCAAGGAAATGAGCCATCTCCTCCCTTAGAGCTCTGATGGCCTAGTGGCAGGAAGCGGCACTGTAATCCTAAAGACACGCAGTTCAAGGTGACCAGCTGCTCCATGCTGGAAGGATGGGCAGTTTCTTTCGGTGTAATTAATTGCCTCTGAAAACCTACTGGAGGTTCAGCTATGGGTCATTTCCGACTCTGTGTTACACAACCACAGTAATCTACCCTAGAGCCTCGTCTGTCTCTCCAGGGCCCTATCTGCAGAGTCAGCACCACCCCGTGGTTGAATCCATTGAGTTTCTGCTCAGTGTATGTCTTCTGACTGCTCTGCTTCTTGGTTGGAGGTTTGATTTCTTCAGTATGAGATCTGCAAACACTGAGGGTGCTGCAGATTCATGGGGTGTGGCAGAACTGCCCAGGACCAGGCCCTGGATAACCATCCTAATGTGGGTGCTGGCCCTCTGTGGGCGTGGCAATGTGCCTGCATGTCTCTGGGCTTCAGCTTCCTCCCCCTCCAGAGCCTGGATGACACTGGACCCTGTGCTACTGGACCTCCTCAGACGAGAGTGTGGACGAGAAAATACTTCACTTGTTGTTGATGCTAACCTGGTTAAGAGCTCTGAAAAAGAAAGATGAGGCGGTCTGCTGCCATAGAGACCACATCCTTGGAACCCCCACGAGGCTGTTCTGCTCTGCTCTTCAGGCGCACAATGAGCCGGCATTCACTCCTCAGCAGTGGGTAGTGGTCTGTTCCGGTGTGAGATGACAGACAGGTCTTCATCAGCAGCTGGAAGAAGCACAGGCTGCCAGCATCCAGAGCCTAAGTGCCCTGAAAGGTGTGTTCTGGGAAAATGCAAAGAGCACAAAGTGATGTATTTGTAGTTGTTTGTGAAGAGGGTCTGTGAATTGACGAGAGCCCATCAGATTTCTGTAGTGATTAGAGGTCCCTGGGTTTGCCCTAGTATGGCTGCCGAGTCCCTTACTGATGGTGTTGCAGTGTGGCTGCTAACCGGAAAGGGCAGTCGCTTGAAATGCTTGCTGCTCCACTGGAGAAACAGGAGGCGTTTAGCTTCAGTGAAGGTTACAGCTGGAATCCCTGTGGGCCAGCCCTGTCCTCTCCTGCAGCAGCAGAGTCCGCTGGTGGGATTTGGAACACATAGGACTGATTGAAGAGAGGAAGTGTCAACATCTCTCAACCAGTGAAAGAGGGGAAGACCGTCAATCTGGTGGGTTGACACGGGGACTGTGGCAATGAGCTTGAGTGTGTCAGATATTGTGAGGATGGCACAGGATGGGACAGTGTTCAGATACTGTGAGTCATGCCTGACTTGACGGCAGCTAATAACAACAGCCACAACAGCCAAGAGTCTAAGAAATAGTATGCAAGGTTTTTATATTTTATCTTCTATATTTTAAATTATTTTTTAAATTTTATTTTATTAATTTTAATGAACATTTACAGAGATTTTTGGATTTCCATTCATTCATTTTAAAGCCTACTGTCGACATAACCCTGTTGATAGCATCAGTGCTTCAGACATATTGAATTGATTTTTAAACTCAGAGAGGATGAACTCAAGATCATATTTGGCTCTCATGGACTTCTTTGTGTTTTCTCCAGCTTCAGTTTAAACTTGAATAGGAACAATTGACAGTCTGTTCCACACTCAGCCCCTATACTGGATTTTTCACTGTCTCTTTTCAAAGATGTGGTCTATTTGGCGTCAGGGAGATCCATGTGTATAGTCACTATTTTGAAAAAGTGGTGTTTGCAATGCCTACATCATTGATTGTACAAACTTCTGTCCTGAGCACTTTGTCCTCATTTCTGTCACCAAGGCTGTGTTTTCCCAATCCTTTGGTTCCAACTTTTGCCTTCCAGCTACCAATTATTTCTGATACACTTTGATTACACATTTGATCACTTCCAAACTGCAGATGATGGGATTTATCAATTTCTTCACTTTTGCCTGTAGTGATTCGTGTGTATCTTTGAATAATGTTCTTGTTAACAGATCTTCCTTGTATGCATAAAAATAAGACCTTATCCCTGTATTGTACTTCAACACAGAGCTTGAAAAGTTCTTTGTAATAGTGACCAATTTATCTTCCAATTTGTCTTTCCTGGCCTACTAAATTAAGGGATTGCCCGATTCATACTGGCCAGTACCTGCCCATTTCATTTTAACTCACCAATGCCTAACAAAGTGATTTTTCCATTTTATTTTGGACAACTTCTAATTTTCCTAGATAGAACACACTTATTCCCTGCTTCAGTCATTAATGGATATTTGTAGTTGTTTCTCCAACAGCGACACATGTTGAGTCATGCCACATCAGCAAATGCAGGTCCTTCAATTGCTGGAAGCTATACTCTGTTCATGTCTATTAAAACACACTGACTTTGAGGAAGCAGGTCTTCCTGAGTCATGTTTTTAATGCCTTCCCGCCTGAGGACTTACCTTGCAGCACTGTCTCAGGACCACATTACGCTACTACCTGAAGAATTTTCAGGGAGGCGTTACTTCAGAAGTGGTTGACCAGGACTGCTTTTTATTGTTTGTCTGGAAGTTGTGATGAAGCCTGTTCACTATGACCAACTCCGCTCATATTAGAATATTGGTGGCATAGCTTCTTCCAGCAGCACAGAAGCCACCACAGAGGGACACGCTAATTTGTTGATCTGCTTTTCCCCAAATCAGCCATTAATAACTTTGTGGAGTGAAGGTCTGCTGTGATGCACAGGGGGTTCATGATTGAGGTTGACCCCATGACAACTGTTGTTGTTATGTGCCATTGAGTCGCTTGCGACTCATAGTGACCCTCTGTACAACAGCCCTAAACCCTGCTCTGTCCTGTGTCAATCTCACTGTCTCCGACATAAACATTCCAATTAGCCCAGTCGCTGAATCCAACCACCACATAGAGGGTCTTCCCCTCCTGCACCGTCCCTCCACCCTCCCAAGCATGATGTCCCTCTCCAAGGACCAGTCCCTTCTTGCAGCATGTCTGAAGTATGTCAGACGAAGCCTCAGAATCCTTGACTCCAAGGAGTAGCCCGGTTTAATCCTCTCCAGGATGAACCTGTTCGTTTTCTTTGCAGTCCATGGTACATTCAATGCTCTTCTTCAGCACCACAGCTCAAAGTCATCAATTCTCTTTCTGTCCTCCCTAGCTCTCTGATGCATAGCAAGTGATTGCGAAGACATGACAGCTCGTTTAGATAATCTTGAGTTACCTGTGAGCCAGAAGCATCTGAGGTAGTACATGGATGCAGGTGCTGGTCTGTGCACCACTGTGCCCACTGCCTATGTCTGAATGACTTCAACCAGTCATTCCACTAACAGAAAAATAGCAATAATATTTCATCATCCTGACATTTGACTGAAACACCTTCCTTTATAAAGATGACTTTATTGGCCATCCAGAAAAAAAGAAAGAAAAATAATAATTTAGAGTTGATTTAGAAAGAGAGCCAAATCACTCAACCAGGTATAATACTGCCAAATGCAACTCACAGAGACCCTGTAGGATGGAGTGAAACTGCCCTGTTAGACAATCTCAAGAACATGGAAACAGCCCAAATGTCCATCCACCATTAAAAGGATTGAGAAATTGAGGTACGTTCACATGATGGAATATTATGCAGCACTCAAGAGCAACAATTTTGAAAATTACTACAAACCTGAGAGAGATAGGAAAGCACTGGACTGAGTGAACTAACTCAATCTCATAAGGTCAAATACTAAATAAGACCATGATTATAAAAATAGAAGGATAACTAGTAAAACATTATATGGGGTCCACGGGGAGAAGGGATGAGAACAGAGAGGTGAGGATGGGCAGGGGAAAATCATGAGGTCACACAATTTGTTAAGTGGAAGGATGGCTTGTAGGAAATGGAAAAGATCAGGCAGGGATTTTAAAAGACAGGATAAAAGGTTCAATAGTGATTGATTTTACAAAACACAATGAATGAGAATGATTATATGAAACACAATGTGAATGAAGGACAGTGTGAAAAACAATGTGTATAAATTTTGTATGCACACTAATATAAAAATTTTATTTTCAAAAAAACACCAAACAACCTCCATGAACAAACAAAATAAACTGCCCTCTAGCTTTCCAAGGCTGACCGCTTCATTTTTCTCCTTGAAGAACCTGATAGATTTGAATGGATTTGAAGCAAGGTGCTTACCACACTGTACCACTAAGGTTCTTAATAAAGTCTGCCTCTCCCCACAAACTCTCAATGTCACAGCTTTCGAGTTGGTTCCAACTCTTAGCACCCCTCGGTGGGGTCTCTAAGGCTGTAAATCCCAACGGGAGGGGACTCTCCTTTCTTCCAGATTAAACTGCTGGAGATGAATGGCCTTTGGATTAGCAGCTAAACTCACTGGGGACTGCTCCAGGAGAGCTCCTTGATGTGGGCTATCAAAAGAAAACACTTTAGAAACTTTCCATCCATCCACCAACAGCAGCCACCAGATGAGAATAAAAAGGCTCCTCCTCCCAGTGTTGTGACAGTGACCTTGACTTTGTCTCCTCGTCTTCTTCCTGCCCCCCTCACCTCTAGTGGAGCCTGGTGGACTCACGTTACAGCTTCATCAGCGGCTTCCAAGCGCCTGCAGGCCTTGGCTTGCAGCTGTCACAGAAATGTGGTGTGTTGTCTAACATGTAGCAATACTTTGCTCTGGTGCTTACAACTTGTTCAAATTTAGTTTTGAAAAGTCAAATAAATGTGTGTTTGCAGTTCTTCATACTGTACTGTCTTAGTTCTACAGTGTAATACAGAGGATAAAAAGTCCTTTACCACAGCCTCATTTTCCTGCCACCTCATACTTTATAGAGGATGTAGCACTGCAGTTGAGAATGATTTTGTTCTCCTGGGCTCAACAAGCAGCATCTATGGATGCACACAGGGAGCCAACAGTGGGCTAAACTGGGTAGTTCTGCCACCAGAGACCTCTTGAAGGTGTCCAAAAGGAAAGATGTCACCATGGTGACCGGGAAGCACGTGACCCAGCCATGTCTTTTCCGTCATCTCTGCATGTACGAGCTCAACAATGAGAAGGGAAGACAGGCAGAGAATGAATGCATTCAAAGTGTGCTGGCAGAGGATATTGTGTATCCATGGACTGGCAGGAGAATGCACAAGTCCATTTTAGAAGATGCACAAACACTCCTTAGATGTGAGATGAAAGGGGCTTGGGCTTGCTTACTTTGGACTCGTCATCAAGAAAGACCGATCTCTAGAAAGAGACATTTTGTTTTAGAGTAAAAGGTCAGTGAAAATGAGAGGACCATGAGGACAAATTTCCACCACAACCATAACAGTGGACTCCAGCATTGCATCCGTGATGGAGACCAGGCACCGTCTTATTCTGCTGTGCATGAAGTTGCCTGGAGTTGGGGCTGGCTTGAGGGCAGCTGACATCAGCACCTCGTTAGGGGCTCAGTAGGTCTATGAATCTCTGAGCAGACCCCAGAGATGTAGCCATTTATATTGTTGCAAAGTCTGGTAGCAGATAGAGGGTAGCATCATAATCCTCTTTAGAAAACCTCATCTGCTTTTCCATGCCTGCTTTGACCAATTCTGCGGAGTCCAAATTTCACGTCAGGGCTGATTCCAACCCATTTTTCTGGGGATTTTTGCTTCTTCAGTGCCATTTTACTCACAAGAATCATGAGTAAATAAAACTATTTAAATCTGAAGACCTAAATAAAACTATTTAAATCTGAAGACCGGTACCATTTTTTTAATCTGGTAGCCTAGTAGATAAGGAACAGTGCTGCCAGCCCAAAGCCACTTGGTTTTAATCCCCCAGCTGCTCTGCAGAAGAAAGTTAGGCAGTCTCCTGCCATGTGATTTACAGCCTCTGTATCTGGAGGGTCACCTGTGAGTCAGTTCTGACTTATAAGCACATAACAACAATAGTATCCACATGAAATTTTCTTTGTGAACTCATTTAATTAGACTCTATCTCCTTCATGTCCCCACTTAGATCTTGTCACGAGCTTAGGCTTTCCAGATCTAGCTGGGGGCGTTTTGCTGGGTTGGGTGCTGTGAAGTCAACTCTTAGAGTGACCTCTTATGCAACACAAGCAAACAGTGCTCGGTCCTGTGCCATCCTCAACCACAATCACTGCTGTGTTGGAGCCCATTACTGCAACTACTGTCAATCCATCACCTTGACGGTCTTCTTTTCTCATTGACTCTCTACCAGAGATGGCCTTCTCCAGAGACATATCCAGAGTACAAGAGCACAGAGCATAGATGCTGGGCCAGCAACATAAGGACCACCTGAAAACCTGCTGTCCTTGTTAGTGCATGCTAACAAGTCAGTTCTGACCATGGGCGCCCCACAAGGCAGAGCTGAACTGCCTCACAGGTTTCCTGGGCTGTCATCTTTGTGGAAGCAATCGTTTCATCTTTCTCCTGAAGAGCTCTGTGTAGGTTCAAACTGCCAACCTTTCAGTTAGCACCCAGGCACTTGGCCAGTGTACCTAGAACCTATTAGAAATGCACATTCTAAGCCTTTCACCTGAAAGCTCTGGAGGCTCACCTGCCTGAGATTTCAGAACTTCTGGATGATTCTGATGTGCACTAGGGGTTGAGAATGCCTGCTCAGAGAGCAGGAAGCAGAACCAAACCCACTGTCTGGTAGTTGAATCCAGGTCTGATTCAGTCAGGTTTCTGAGGGTGAAGAGTATAATGGGGAGGAACTGAGTCATCTTTCTTCCATGGACTAGAACCACCAACCTTCTGGTTAGCATTCCAACATATATCTTACTAGGCCAACAAGAGAATGGATATTATGTCCCTGCTTGCTCCAGGTCTGCTGTCCTTAGCCTGTGAGACAGTGATTGTAGAAGTCAGTTCCTACGCATGCTACTGTCTCGTCTGTTAATTCAGCTAAACAACAAAACTAAGGAGAAAAGCAAAAACAAACCCAAATGCTCTTCAGATAGATAGATAGACTCTCAATCTTGGGAGATCCAAAACCAACAAGGTAAGATGAAATACTAGTAAAAACAGCTACTTAAGGTTTTTCTGCTTCTCAAGCAACAGAATCTCTCCAGGTTCCAGCTGGAGGGGGTGGAATTTGTCACCTGCCTGAGCTGTCAGTATAGTTTTGAGTGACAGTGTGTTGTCCATGGCTGTTGAATGAGTTTGGCTTCTTGTGGCAACAGGCAGGCAGGAGCCTCAAACTATGGTAATAGCATAGGGCATTTGTGTTTGTGAAATGGAAAACCTCAAGGGCTGAGTGATTTCCGGGAGGCTTGATTGGGTTCTCTAAGGACATCAAGAAGATCCTGCCCTCTTAGCTCTCTGCCCCACCCAGGCATTCTGCGGCGAGTTCCCCAGGGGCCCAGGCTCACTTATCTTTACTGTGACTTGATAAAAAAACAAGGCAGGACATCAGCTCAGTGAGGTCTTCCCTCCACCCCTAAACCAACTACTATATTCACACATGGGGTGAAACAATTTCACTGATTAGCCTAAACCAACAGTTGTAAATGTTTATTTTGCCTCTGTATGGGAGAAAAAAAGGAACAACAAACCACACCACAACAAACCCTTAAACCAAATCAAACCCATTGCTGCCAAGTAGATTCTGATTCCTTGTGACCCTGTAGGACAGAGTAGACCTGCCCCATAGAATTCCCAGGGCTGTAAATCTTTACAGAAGCCCTTCTATGGAGCGAAGCAACTCTGTCCTGGGGGGAGCTGGTGGGATTGAACCATCAACCTTTGGGTTAGCAACTCAGTACTTTAACCACTGTATTACTAGAACTCCTACTGGCTCACTGTAGATTTAAAACATGCTGAAGATTCTTAAAATAACTTGTGTAGGCTATGCCTATCAATATTTGCCATGTAAGGGACTTTCACAGATAGAGGTTTAAAATTAATTTACTTAAACACAATTATCAATCGTGTTACAATTCATGACATACTTGGCTTTGCAATAAACAATACTTTCTGAAATGAAGAAAATCATTGAAGAGAGTTGACATCAGTTTGCATTTTTAGCACCTAGTTCATTAGACAGAGTGAGAGTCTCATTTTTTATGCGTCTGTTCAACAGTGATGCATCCATTCTGTGTTGCACAGCAGGCTGGTAAGCCACTCACACACATGTAGGTGGGAATGAAAAAAGATTTCTGTAGTGTTTTCAGACTCTTGTAGTTATATTTTTAAACCAGTTATACTCGTCTTGTGGTGGGTTCTTCAAGGATCTAAAAACACATCCACGAACCTTTCTATTGGTCTTGTCTGTCATTCTCAAGATGAATTGTCCATTGTTGTATTGTTAAATAGTGACTTGTAGTGACCTTTTGAACAATAGATTTGCACCTTGCCCTATCCTGTTCCGTCCTCACAATCTCTGATTACTTAAGCCCATTATTACACTCACTGTATCATTCTATGTTACGTAGTCTTCTCCAGTACCATAACTTAAAGACATCAGTTCTTCTACCATCATTAAGCATTGCCAGCTTTCAGATGCATAGCAAGTATATGAAAAGACCATAGATTAAATGAGGCACACCTTAGTCTCTAAACTGAGATATCATTGCTCTTCAGCATTTTGGCGAGGTCCTTGACAGCAGATTTTTCCAATGCCACATGTCTTTATTTCATAACTACTCATACCATGGATGTTGGTTGTGCATCCAAGTATGATGAAATCATTAACAGTTGCAATATTTTCTCCATCCATCATGATAGTGAAAATTGTCTTCTTAATATTGAGGTGTACTCCATATTGAAGGCTGTAGTCTTTGATCTTCTGCATAAAGCATTTCAAGTTCTCCTTACTTTGAGCAAGCAAGGCTGTGACATCTGGTAACACAGATCGTTGATGAGTCTTGCTCCAATCTTGATGTTATATTCTTCATCATAAAGCCAGCTTTTCCAAGGATTTTTCCCAGCATACAGATTGAATAGGAGTAAAGAAAGGATATAGCACTGGCACACACCTTTCTTGATTTTAATCCATGTAGTGAACCCTTGTTCTGTTTGAACTACTGCTTCTTGGTTTGATAGAGATTTCTGATGAACACAGTTAAGTGTTCTGGGATTCTTATTCTTCTCAGTGTTAGCCATAATTTGTTTTGATCCACACTGTCAAATGCATTTGCATGGCCAACAAAACACAGACTTCTTTCTGATATTCTCTGCTTTCAGCCAAGACTGATCTGACATCAGCATTGATAGCCCTGGTGCCACAACCCCTTCAAATCCAACTTGAATTTTTTGAAGTTCTCAATGTACTGTTTTTAAAATAATCTTCAGCAATATTCTGCTTGTGTGTGATATTAATGATACTGTTTGAAAATTTCACATTCAATTGCATCACCTTTTTTGGCAATGGGAACAAATACGGGTCTCTTCTAGTCAGTTGACCAGGTAGCTAGCTGTCTTCCAAATATCCTCACAGAGACTGGTGAGCATGTCCTGGACTGTATCTGTTAGTTAAAATGTGTCAATTATTATCCCATAGGTTCCTAGGGTCTTATTTCTTGCCTTCAGTGCAACTTGGACTTCTTTCATTACCATTGGCTCGTGTTCATATGCTATTTCCTGAAATAGTTACATGTCAGCCAATTCTTTTTGGTACAGGAGCTCAGTTTATTCCTTCCATTCCCCACCCCCCCCATGGATCATTCAAGATTTGTCTAGTGCATCCTTCTGTATTGCAACTCAAGGCTTGAATTTGGATTTCAATTCTTGTAGCTTGAGAAATGCTGCATGAGTTCTTCCCTTTTAAAATTTTCTGACTCCAGTTCTTTGCACAGGTCACATTGTGGATTGGTTGATGGAGAAATAATAACCCATTAATTATGCAAGAGGAGCTCTGGTGGTCTAGTGGTTAAGCACTCAGCTATTAACTGAGGGTTCAACCTGACCTCACCAGCTGCTCCTCAGGAGAAAGGTGAGACATTTGCTTCCATACACATGCATAGCCTGTGAAACCCTCTAGGGACAGCTCTGCTCCATCTTGCGGGGTTCCTGGGAGCTGGAGGGACTTGAGGATGGTGGGTGGTTTGACTTTGGTTTTGATTATATAGGACTCCCAAATGCTGACACATTTCTTCAGACATCACATTTTTAAAAATATTTTAATTTATTTATTTTTCATTCCAATGAACATCTACAGAGATTTTGGAATTCCATTCATTCATTGTTGCACCCTTCTCCCCGCCCACCCCCCTCACCCCCCCTCGTTTGCTCCTCTCCCCGAAAACAAAAGAAAAACTCCCTCATTGGTACAGACATTGCATTTTTAACCATGTCAGCATGCTTTCACCTTGGGGGAAAAAAATTCTTAATACTAGACATGATTGTCCACATTTCTAGTATAAGCTTGAAGGATACTGTTTAATCATTGATAATAGATTCTATCCTTTGCTTTTCTTACAGTGAGAGCCTCATGTTATTAATTTTGGAAAACAGTGCCTCCTACATACACTAATCTGAATAACCAGGCCTGCTTGGTCCTTTCTTTATGTGGGAGCTGAGTTCCTTGAGAGGACGGCCTGTTAGTTGATAACCATCTTTCCTGTCCCTTTCTTTAAGATGGCACTAGGCCTCCAGTAGCAATACAAATTCCAGTTGCATTTTATCACACCCTAAAGTGCAGAGATAGGTATTCGAGGGTGAATAAATTCTCATTTTATATCATTTTTATTATTTTATTGAAAGCATCCGATTATGTTGTTCATGCCCTCGACTCAACAGAGACTCGTAGCAATGCTATGAAAAATGGATCTGAACCTTATCCTAACTTTTGCCATCCTCATAATTTCTGATACACTTGAGTCCAGTATTTTAGTCTAATTCAGGGTCCTCTTCTCTTTCACTGACCCTCCACCTTTCCCAGCATGATGGTCTCTTTTTAAGGACTGACTCTTCCTAGTAACATCCCCAAAATATGTGAGATGAAGCTTCACCATCCTTGCTTCCAAGGAGCACCTTGCCTACACTTTTTCCAAGACATACTTGTTTGTTATTTTGGCAGGCCATGGGATAATCAGTACTCTTCACCAACACCACAACTCAAAAGCATTGCTTTCTCTTGTTATTCTTAGTCATTATCCAACTTTCAGATGCTTAGCATGTGATTAAAAAGATAACTTGGATCAGATTGAAAAGATAACTTTAAATTGACATCATTGCTCCTTAACACTAGAGAGAGGTCTTTGGCAGATTTACCCAGTGCCACATGTCTCTTGATTTCTTGAGTATTGGTACCAAAGGTGTAAGAGGAAATAATGGACAGCTTCAGCCTTTATCCATCTGTCATGTTTCTGCTTGTTGGTCAATGGTGGTGACAGTGTTTGTCTTCTTAATGCTGAGCTGTACTTCGTATTGAAGGCTGTATAGTTTTTGCTCTTCTGTCATGAGTGTTTCGAATTCTTGGATTTCCACAAGCAAAATTGTGTCATCTACATACTGTGGGTTGTTGATGAGACTTCCTTCAATCCTGATGCCATGCTCTTCCTCCCAGAGGCTAGCCTCTTGATTTGGTTAGCATACAACATGAAAAGTACAGAGAAAGGATATAGTCCTGATGCACACCTTTCTTGATTTTAAACCATGCAGTATTTCCTTGCTGTGTTCAATTAACAGCTTTTTGGTTTTGTGTCAGGAAGGCAATTCTGCCATGACACTGTGATGTCTGGGCCACAGTGAAACTGCTGTTTCTATCATGCTCAGCGCCCAGCAGCCACTGCAGGCAGCCCTGGGAAACACTGAAGGTTTGGTCCTAGACCACCCCAGGCAAGAGGGTATCACAGGAAAGCAAGTCACAGGAACTTTCTGGTTTTCCAGGACATTTAGATGTGATGCTGACATTCTCCCTAATAGTCTCCCACATGTGTAGTAACTTAAAGAAAATGTTGGAGACATTGTAAGACTGAAATGTGACCCGGAGTCATGAAGTGGGAACATGCTGTTGGAAAAAGGCTCTGATAGACTTGCTCTGAGCTGCGTTGCCTCAAACCTTCAATTTGTAAAAACTAAAACCTGCACTGTCTGTGAAGTGTAATACAACAAAACATCTCGGCACGTGGGACTCTTTAGAGCGGATGACACGACTGTGGAAATATCTCCATGTTATTATGACAAGAGTTTTGACCATGAGAAGCCCTTGAAAAAGCCTCAGGAATCTCCCAGGGTTCACAGTGGATACCCTTGAAAATCACTGGTTTAAAGCTGTAACCACCCCCTGCAGCTAAGAGTAGGCAGAGGTAGTGAGGGAAGAAGAGTTCCCTGCAGAAGGAAGACAGTGCTGTTTGAAGAGGAAAAAGGTTGTGGGAAATCAGATATTGCGAGGTGTTTTAAGTAATGTTTTGGAACAAAATATGTATGAGCGATTGAAAAAAAAAACACCACCACCTATCTCAAATCACAATAAATAAAGATAACCGTATACAAAAGAAGAAGAAAAGATAGGAGGAAGTTGAGCTGTAGATGTAGCAGATGCTTGCCATATTTGCCCAGAGAGGAGATGGGAAGTTCCTTGTGCATTTGGAGACATGCCTCCTGGTCCCCAGGAATTGGATGACTCTCCTACCCTGGGTTTCAGGTACGCATCTCAGCTCCTTCAAGTGACTGTTTCTGCCACATTCTGGAACCTGCACCTCTTTCCTCCTAGATTTTAGAGGAAATGTGTTATGTGATATTGGGAAAATAGGACATTGTACTAATTTAATTTTATTTCTTTCTGTGTGTGTGTGTGTGTGTGTGTTCAATAGATCCACAGCCAGCCATCTTTGCATATATAATTCAGTGGCTTTGGTTACATTCAGCATGCTGTTCCACCATTCTTACTGTCCTTTTCCAAACCATTCCACCACCATTAGCATAAACCCGCTGGCCCCTTTGCCCTCCTTTCCTGGCACCACTGATAGTTTTTCTATTTTTATCTCCAGGCTCACTGGTTCTTAATGTGGTTGGATTCAATACTCTTCACCGTGCCAGCCTCACAGATACTACCTTTTCTCTCTCTCTCTTTTTTTTTTCTTTTACCAGAATTGAAGTTTTGTGACAAGTTGCTGGGTGCTGTTTGTTCCGTTCATGTCTGTGTGTCACACTTCTGCAATTCTCTCGGTGTCTTGAACATTTTTATCATGCTTTTGTATACTTCATGGACTACTTCATTGGAAAGTGTCAAGGTGACTTTTATATGTTCTAGAAAACAACAATAACAACAAAAAATCACTTGCCTCGCTTTGTGTTGATACTGACTTTGTTGGGCATGATTAGTAACCAGAGCTACAGCATCTCCAGATGTGTCTGCATTTGTTTATAGCGTATTCGTCAACTCTGCCTATTTGTGCCTTTGCAGCTGGCCAACTTCGGTCAGTACAATGTCTTCTAGGCACATGCACCTCACGACGGGTCAAAACTTCATGTCTGTTTATGACTGAGTCCTAGTCCACTGGATAGAGATGCCACATTGTGTTGATCCAGTCTTCTCTGGAGGAGCATACCTTTTGGTGCTTTCAACTGGTTTGCTGATGTGAAAAGCACTGTATTGAATAGTTTTATTTCAGATTTCTGCTTGCATTCTTGCTTTTATTTATGGGTATACACCTGGTATTGGAGTAGTTGTGTCATGGGGTTTTCCCCTGTTGAGCCTTTTGAGAAACCGCCGAATTGTTCTCCAGACCTCTCCATCGTTTTCCATTCCCACCAGCTGTGGTTTTGGACATTGCCATTCTAACAATGAGGTGATACCTCATTGTAGCTTTGATTGTCAGCCCCTTAGCAACTAATTGGGTTGGGCATTGATTCATATGCTTGTCTGCTGTTTGAATATATCAGTTTTTATGAAATGTCTGTTCAAGTCCTTTGCCCATCTTTTGATTGGATTATTTGCCTTTTTGTAGTTGAATCCATAGTTGCTGGATTCAAACCATATTCCTTTGGGTTGAGAGTGCAGTTACTTACTACTCAGCCACCAGAGTTTGTTGTTGTTGTTGTTGTTAGGTGTCCTCGAGTTGAGTGTGACACATAGTGACCCTATGAACAGCCAACCTGAATCCTGCCCTATTCTGTGCCATTCTCATCATCTCTGATACACTAGAGCCCATTACTAAAGTCACCATGTCACTCTATCTCACTGGGGGTTTTCCTTTCCTTCACTGACCATTCATCTCTACAAGGTTGATGGTCATTTCTAAGGAATAGCCTCGCTTAGCTACATGTCCAAAGTATTAAAGACAAAGCTTTGTAATTTTTGTCTCCAAGGAGCACTCTGGATGCCATTTTTCCAAGACATACTTGTTTGTTCTTTTGGAAGTCCATGCGATATTTAGTTCTCTTCTCCAGCACCACAACTCAAAGGCATCAATTCTTCTATCATGCTTATTCATTGTCCAGCTCTCTGATGCATAGCAGGTGATTGAGAAGACCATGGTCAGAACCAAGTGCACCTTAGTTTTTGAATTGACATCATTGCTTGTCACGATTTTGGAGAAATCCCTGACAGCGGACCTGACCAATGTAATGTGTCTCCGAATTTCCTGACTGCTGATATCAAAGGTGTTGATTGTTCATCCAAGCAAGATGAAGTTATTCATAGCCAAAATCCTTTCTCCACCTAATGCTGACTATTGGTCCTGTGATGAGGACCTTTGTTTTCTTGATGTTGAGATGCAATCCATACCATTTATAAGGCTGGAAATCCAAGTTCAAGGTGCTACTTCTAGAGGAGACTTACGCTCTGTGTGTCAGCCCTGGGGGAAAGTCCTTTGAGCACCACTTACTTCGCTCCTTGGTGATTTTCATGTGTCCCGACATCTTTCTTCCCATCTCTAGATCTTCTTTGATTAAGCAGCTTCTTTCATGCCTCGAAAGAAACTGCTACTCCCTGCACAAATCCTGATTCATTAACATGGCAAAGAAATCCCATTTTCAAGTGGGAAGTAAAGCCATAGGCATAGAGGTTAGGATTTGTGATATGTATTTTAGGGGGTAGCATGCCCAAAATATGTGAGATGAGGTTTTACCATGTTGTCAGGAGAGGCTAGCCCTTGGAAAAGACCAGTCATGCTGGGAAAGAGGAAAAGTCAGTGAAAGAGAGGAAGACCTTCAGCAAGGTGAACTGACACAGTGACTGTTAGAGTGAGCTTGAGCATGACAGAGATTGTGAGGATGGAACAGGATAGAGCGGGATTCAGATCTGCTGTTCACAGGGTCACCGTGAATCATGGTCAACTTGCTGACATCTAACAACAGCATTGTTTTGGGTGGACACTTGACCCCTTACCAGGTAATAATGGTGAAATATTTTCCATCCAGGCACATCTGTCTCCTTGGGCTGCATTTGCTTTCTTGAGCGTTGCAGGCAGTGACATGGAGCCTCTGCAGGGAGCAGGTCATCTCTCCCCACCGCTCTTCCAGCTCAAGTTCTCCCTTCATGTTGCTGCTGCATCAGGGCGCTTCTCACAGTAACGCAGACTTTGGCATCACTGCAGCTCCCTTAATACTTACTACCACGGAGAGTAAGCATCACTTTTAGTATCTGCTGGGAAATCAGGAATGAGCGAGCCTTGCTTTATGGAGGTACTTGCTTCGTTGTGGCAGAGTGGTTCTAAACCACAGTGTCTCTGAGATTTACCCATGTGTCCTCAGTGCAGCACAAATCTCCATTAAGACAGTCAGCTGAGAGTTGGATTTCTGTTAATCTTCCCTCTTCCTCCCTGTCCCAGATCCTTTTCCTTTTTCTGTCCCCCATAGTCCTGAATTTATCCTACACAGGACTTTGGGGAAATCTTTAATTAGTTGTAATCCAAGCCCTCTGTTTCATTGATGAAACATAATAAGTTATATATATGACATGTATGTTTCATTAGTGAAATATTTCCCCTCAGATTCCCCCCCCCCTTTTTTTTTGTTTTCACAATCCTCCAAAGAAATTGTCATTGCTGTTTCTAGAGAGAGCCCCACTTAGGCACTGAGCGAATTTCCATCGCCCCTTTCCCCCTCCCCCCTCCTTCAGAGCCAGGGGACAGCAGCTGAGAAGGCCCCTCACAGCTCCCACCATTTCCAAGCTGAGTCACAACTGGTCCTATGCCCTTTAGTTAATGCAGTCCAGCTCTGAAGCCTCCTGAGGCTTCCATTTTTAATATCTTGATTGGAGTGAAGGTTGTCCTCATAGCTGGACAGAATACTTTCTTTCTGAAGCGTTATTGCAGCATAGACCTGGAGATAAACAAATTGATTCAATTTTAATCTGCTTTCATGGTGGTGCATAATGATAAGTGGATTCTGTCTCACAGGGCTGAAAACCACAGCCCTTAATAAGAGTTGGTGGGTTTATTATGCAGCTTCAAATAGCTTGTGTTGTGCTAGACCGCTCCCCATAAATTACTCCGACTCTGCCGTATCTCCGGGACTCCCAGTTCTCGTCTGCTGTGGATTTTCAATCAGGAAAACTATTAGTGTGACATGAGGGAGCTAGAGAGCCTGCTCCTGGGAAGAACAGCACTGATGCCATGCCCAGTGTTCCATGAGCAGGATCTCTGCTGGGACAAGGAGAGATGCTCTCCAGCACTGAGACCAGAGCTACCCCCAGGGCACTGGGGAAGGTGGTTATAGTCAGGTGTGCATTGGTGATGGTCTGCACAATGCCTATCTCAATTCTCTGCTGTAACAGAAATAGCAGAAGGGGAGGGCTTTAAGAAACAGAAATTTGTTTTCTCACAGTTTTGAAGTCTGGAAGCCTGGATCCAGGTTTCTCATTCTCTGGGTTAAACTCCAGCTCCTTGGAATCCAGTGGAGTGGGCCCAGTTTGCCTATATTGACCCTGTCTAGAGCCAGCACCATGGTGGGACCCTGGTGGGCAGATTGTGCTTCCCTTAAAGACAAAACAACACTGCTGTGAAGTTAATTACAACTCTCTACAACTGTGTAGGACAGAGTAAAATTGTCCCAGGGGGGTTTTGAGGCTGTAAATTTTTGTGGATTCAGACTGCCACCTCTCTCTTATTCCAGGCAGCTGGTGGCATTGAACAGCTGACCTTTCAGTTTAGCAGCTAACCACTTTAACCATGGCACCACCATGGGCTCATTATACATTGACCCACCTATCTCCACCATATCAACAGTGGCCATAGGACTTACTGAATATTGTGTGTGATGTCCACCTTGAAGCATTTATGAGCACTTGAGTGATATAGCATAGGTCCTGGCCATGTAAAGGGCAGATGTGCGCAACTGCTCACTGAAAGACTGTTGGTTCCAGTCTATCCAGAGATGCATCAGATGAAAGACCTTGCCACCTGCTTGTGAAAAATCAGCACTTGGAGATCCTGTGGGAACAATACTTTCATGGCCCATATGGTTGAGGTTGAGTTGAGGAGAATTGATTTACAGGATGTGATTTTTTTTTCCTTTTTCACTAAGATATTCTCAAACACTGTGCAGTCTTACCACATCATAAGACGAGCTTCATCCACTCACATTTCCCACGTAGCCCCATAGCAATTTAAGAATGAACAAGAGATAAAGCTTAATTAGAAGCCAATAAGAGTTGAGGTTGTCTCACACTCAACTTTCAGCCAAATAATAGAACTGTCAGGTGAACAGTAGCACCAGGAAGGTAACGCATTCCTTAAAACAGTCAGTGATACAAAATCTAAATGACAGCATTTGCCCAGAATAATACTTAGAAGGAAGGAAGAGGTAGGACAGAAGGACAGATGGAGAGGGAACACACAGGGATGAACTAGGAAGAATGCATTTACATTGTGGAGATTGTTGTCAGTGTCACGGAATGAAAGGTGCATGGTTAATGGAAAATCCATTTACTCTAATCTTCACTCTGTTCTCTCTCTCTCTCTCTCTCTCTCTCTCACACACACACACACACACACACAGACACACACAGTCTCTCTGTGTTTTCTTAGGAATAGAGTTACCTGCTATTGTAGGATAATATAGCCCATCTAGACTCTATAGCTCTATTCCTTTTTAATAAATTCATTTATGATAATACTTTTTCATGTTGCATAATTATTCTTTAATGTTCTTTAACATATATACACGTACACTTATATTTCATTAATTTGTGTAACGAATGTAATTGTAATGAAAGTTCAGTTCTAGAGCTTAAGAATATAAATTAGAGCCTTTGGTTACAGGAATAAAAATGCAAGAGTTTAATTCACTCACCTTTGTTATAGAGGTATATGATAGAGTCTTTAACAAAAGACTTTCAAACATAAAGCTAGAACATCTTAGGTTAGAATTCTGTGAATGAAATAAAAGGGAAGTTAAAGCTCTAAGAAAAATAGCCAATATGAAATTCAAGCCTGGTGAAGGGGAGGTTGTCTGTGGACTTTTTGAAAATGAATAATGGTAGGTATCAAACCGTCATGGTATTTAGATTCCAGAGAATACTGCTAAACGAATGATATAACAGTTTAATTTTAAAATGTCAATAGTTACAATATACTCAAAATTTTAACCTTTGCTGCTTAGGAGGCAAAATTTTAAATGTCAACTTTAAAATGTGCCTGGGGATATATAGTTTTGGAAAATTTATTCCAGAGCATTGCTACTCAATAGAATTGTGGGCGGTGATGACATCTTCTCAACCATTGGCCACACACGGCTCTGTGACTTGGATTGCACTTCTCAAGTGGTGCACCTGTTCTTGATCTTATTCCAATAATTAATGTCAGTGTCTCGGAGGCTACTCTACCCCCACGTCACTCCTCTCATTTTTGGGTACCCAGTGGCAGTCTTTGATTTCTTTATGCTTGCTGATTTCATGTAAGTAGCATAGTATATTGTTTGTCCTTTTGTGACTGACTTGCTTCACTCAGCATCGTGTTTTCAAAACTTCCCCATGCAGAGACACCCACCAGGGGGATGTCATTTCTCCTTAGAGCTAAGCCATATTTGCCTGGTCCCATGCCGTCCTCCCAGTCTTGGTTGTGTTTGAGACATGGTTGCAGCAACTGTCTCAGTCCATCCTGTTGAAGGTCCTTTCTCTTTTTCACTGATCCTCTACCAAGAGGATAAGATGAGCTAAACTTTTGGGAGCCCGTTTCTTTTGCCCAGCAGAAGACACTCTTCTTGTAGAATGCACTGAGATCTGTGTGGGTATTTTTGTTGCTCATTTTGGTAGGTCATTTGGAGTCTGATGAAGACAGAGACAGTTCATCATGTGAAGGGCGAGGGATTTTAAATCAAAAGGAGATAAGGTATTGCAACTCCATCATGGACACAGTAATGCCCGAAGGAGGCTGGGTTGTCAGTGTCTCAGACCTAGGGCCTCAGTGGCTTGAAGATCTAATCAAGAAGGAAAGACATCTACAGTGTTAAAAATTTAAAGGAGATTGATATACCATCAAGCAGTCAGCCCCACTGCTTCCTAGAGAGGAAGGCTGGCTTCCAGGTTTCTCTTCTGGATCAGTGATCGTCATTGGTTGAGAACCATTAATTTCAACCCCAGTCCCATTTTCTAAGTCTCTGTTTCAAACCATCAGAGAAACAAGGGACGATTTGTACAAAGGAAACATTTTTAGGCAGCTTCCACCTGTGAACTTCCATTTCATTTCTGAGAGAAAGGTGTGACTTTCGAAGTGGAACCTAGCCTCTGTTAAACTCAGCCACAAAGTTCACATAGAAACTTAAGGTGGTACTTGTTCAGTTCATTTCCAGGACTTTGTTGGCCTAATTTCTCTTCTTGCAAAACTCATCTGTTTCTTTCCTTCAAGGCTGTTCAGCCCCAGAATTGCCACGTTGGCCTGTGGTGGTGGTGGTGTGTGCTGTTGAATTGGAATCAACTCATACCTGACCTTCCATGGGTTTTCAGAGGTTGCAAATCATGAGAGGAGATTTCCTATCTCTCCTGTGGGCCAGCTTTTGGATTGGAACTGCCAGCCTTTGGGTTGATAGCATAACTCTTTACCTACTAGACTACCAGCACTCCCTAGGTTATAATCTCAAAAGAAGTGCCTTGTCTTCCTCCTTCAGAGTAGCAGGTAGCTTCAAACTGTTGATCTTTTGGTTGTTATACAAAAGTTTAACCACTACACAAACATAATGCCTTAAGAAATAGTCATTTTCTTATGTACAAGAGTCTGTGGTTTAGGCATTCTGAAGGGAAACAGAAGGACAGAAACATTGGATCCTCACCTTGAAAGGAGAAACCACCAAGGCTGGGTTCTGTTGACGTTCCCTCACAAACATGTGAAGTGTGAAGTTGGCTGTCAGCAGGGACCCGAGAAGAGGTCAGCGTCAGAACGTTACACTTGGCTATGCTGCCTGGTGGGGCTTTTTCAGAACATGGAAGTCTTCAAGATTGTAGAAGGCAAGTGCTGACCTAGCATCAAAGGCAGTGCCACAAGATGGGAAGCTGATTTTCCTTTTTCAGCCTCACTTCAGAAGTTACAGAACATCTTTGTTAGTCATCTAAACCACAGTGCATTGTCTGAGTCGTCCAGTGCTGCTATTATAGAGACACCGCAGTGCGCCGTCTCAGTCATCCAGTGCTGCTGTCGCAGAGACACCACAGTGTACCATCTCAGTCACCCAGTGCTGCTGTCACAGAGACACCACAGTGCACTGTCTCAGTCATCCAGTGCTGCTGTCACAGAGACACCGCAGTGCACTGTCTCAGTCACCCAGTGCTGCTGTCACAGAGACACCGCAGTGTACTGTCTCAGTCACCCAGTGCTGCTGTCACAGAGACACCACAGTGCACTGTCTCTGTCATCCAGTGCTGCTGTCACAGAGACACCACAGTGCACTGTCTCTGTCATCCAGTGCTGCTGTCACAGAGACACCGCAGTGCACTGTCTCAGTCATCCAGTGCTGCTGTCACAGAGACACCACAGTGCACTGTCTCAGTCACCCAGTGATGCTGTCACAGAGACACCACAGTGCACTGTCTCAGTCACCCATTGTTGCTGTCACAGAGATGCCACAGTGCACCACTCAGTCATCCAGTGCTGCTGTCACACAGACACCACAGTGCACTGTCATCCAGTACTTTTGTAGCACCGTCTCAGTCATCCAGTGCTGCTGTCACAGATACCACAGTACACTGTCTTGTTTCCTAGTTGCTGTTATAATACCAGAAGTGGCTGAGTTTAACAGATGTAAATGCCTTCTCTCACAGTTTAGGAGACTTGAAGTCTGAACCTGTGTCTCCGGCTCTTGGGAATGGCTTCCCTGTTCTGTCAGTTCTGGGGGAACGTCCTTAACTCCCTTCTGCACATCTGAGCCCGGCTTTCCTTGGAGATCACCATGTGTCTTGGCGTTTTTCTTCCCCCGGGTTTAGAAGTTTCTCGGCACAGCAGCCCTGGGTCAAACAAATTTGCTTCACTCCTGGCTTGTCTCTCTTCTTTAATGTTCATATATCAAGAGAAAAATAACTCAAGATTCAGCATTATGTTGTAGATTGTGTCCTTGCTTTGTTAGCATAACTGTCTTGACTCCTGCTTCAGTAACCCAACCCCACTGTCAACAAGTCTGCTTCTACTGCAGCAGCCCTAACGCACAGGGTGGGACTGCCCCATGTGTTTTTGAGGCTGCCAGTCTGTGTGGAGCAGAGTGCTACGTCTTCCTCCTGCAGAAAGGACTCTTGGTTTGTAGCCCATTGCTTAACCTTCCGCATCACCAGGGCTCCCTGGTTAATGTCACAGAGGTTAAGATATACAGCAGGCCAGGTAATCGGACAGTTAGACCAGCTCACGGCATGCCGGATAGCGTTACACTCCTGGGCACCGTGTGGAGGTGGCACATGCTGGGGGTGCAAGGCCACACGTCAGGCATCGTAGTGCCACTTTCTCCTGTACGACCACCCTGTCAGAGGAGCGCGTGGGAGGTGAGGTTCTGTGCTCTCGTCTTTGGACAGTTCAGTCGGCTATGGCTGCTGCACCCAGTGGACTGAGGCGACGAAAGGCAGGCTGCTCGAAGCTTTACCACAACAATTAAAATGTGCAGGCATCTCCTCTTTATTTATCAAAGTGTCTGTGTTCACCTTCCTGTCGTTCTTTATAGTTAGAGCAGCAAAGCACTTAGCTCCCAGCCGGGGTGGTGACTGCAGCTGGTAATGGCTGTGGAATTGTCCCCTAAGTGTTGTTGAGTGTGGAACAGCTGGCTGCTGACAAACCCTGACCCTGCAGCTGGCTGAGTGCCCAACGCAGCGTCCCCAGAGGGGCTGGCACCACTGTGCACTGCAGAGTGTGTGCCCTCGGGGAGGCTGTGCAGGTCTATATATGGGGGGCGGGCAGGAGGAACACTGAGAGCTTGCTGGCTACATTGCATTCACCTCAACTCTTGCTGGCCCTGCTCAGGTGACAGACCCTTGCCTACCCCGTGCCATCCCCATGATGGGATCAGATTGGAGAGTTGTGGTCCACAGGGCTCTTGCTTGCTATTTGTGGCCATTTTTATTATGCTGTCTTAGTCTAGAGGCTCTGTTGAAACCTGTTCCACATCGTTACAACACCCAAGCCTCCGCTGACAGATGGATTGTAATGTGTGTTCATGAGGTACATTTCCCAGAAGTAAAGCCCAGGTCCCCTGTACGGAAGGACAGTTCTGCCATGGGATCACCGCCTTCAAACCAGTTGGGACTGATAGTGACCCAGTAGGACAGAACAGGACTTCCAAATGGATTTCCATTCTTATGGAAGCAGATTCAGACTGTGTCGTCTTTCTCCTGGGCAGTGGCTGGTGGTTTGAATTCAGACCTTTTGGTTAACCCCATAGTGCTCTACCACTGTACCACCAGGCTTCCTTCTTTGAGCAGTGATTGTTGTTGTTGCTATGTACTGTTGAGTCAAAATTGACTCATAGCTGACCCTTCGGTGGGTTTACAGAGGCAGCTAATCACATGGGAGGAGATTACCCATCTTTCTCCCATGGAGCAGCTAGTGGCTTTGAACCACATGTCTTTAGATTGGCAGTGCAACTCCTTTACACTAGGCTACTTATAGGTGCTCCATCTTTGGCAGATAGTGCTTGTGAAATGAAATAATGCTTGGTGTTCATGGTGACCAGTCCCTAGATATGGGAGTCACAGACAGGCTTTGGGGATCCTGTGGTACAGATCCATGTTACCATCAAGGAAAGGAAAATCTTCACCACTGAGCCAGTAGGCAGCATCATATGATAGATGGAGAAAAGATTGAAGTTGTCAGTGACTTCATTTTATTTGAATCCACAGTCATCACCCTTGGTACCAGCCATTAAGAAATCAAAAAATGTGCTGTGTTTTTGAGGAAATCTACTGTCAAGAATCTTCAAAGTGCTAAAGAGCAAGGATGTCAGTTTAAAGACTAAGGTGTGCCTGATCCAAGACATGATCTTTTTAGTTGCTTCCTCCTATGCGTGTGAGAGTTGGAAAATGAATAAAGAAGATCAAAGAAGAATTGATGCCTCTGAATTGTGTTGGCAAAGATTGTTGAATATACCTTTGACTGCCAAAAGAACAAACAAATCTGTCTTAAAGAAGTGTGACTAAAGTGATCCATAGAGGTAAAGGTAGTGAAATATTGTCTCGTTTACTTTGTGCATATTTCCAGAAGGAACCAACCTTTGGAAAGATGCATCGTGCTGGGAAAGGTGAAGGGTCAGAGAAAGAGAGAAGACCCTCAAGCAGGTAGATTAACAGTGACTGCAAAGGGCTTGAGCACAACAGAGATCATGATGATGGTGCAGGATAAGGCAGGGTTCAGATCTGTGGTCTACAGGGCTGTGCTGAGTTATAGTCTACACAATATATCTAACAACAATAGTACAGATGTGGCTGAAATTACCCCAGCTCTTGTCTTTAGCAGACAGTACCAGCACAAGACCTATGCTCCCTCAGCAGTAATTTAAGTGTATGCCCATTGAAACATGACAAGCAGATTGTGCAGTGAAGGTTCTGAAAGGCACATCTTCAGTGTTATTTTATAGGCCTGTCTGTTGTTAGGTTGCACAGGGATCTCAGGGTGTGAATTCAGTTCCAGGGTTAAGTGCCACAGAGTTGAGGTCCTACTACCCTCTGTCAGACCAGGAAGTCTGGTCTTTGCTGTGATTTTGCTCTTTTTTTCCCCCTTCTTCTAGATCTTTCTCCTGTTCTCTCCAGGACCTTTTGTGGTCCTGTGCAGAGTCATTTCCTGTAGTATCCGGGAATCATCTGGATCTGGTGGAGGCTGTGGATCTTGTGGTCTATGGGTCCTTTGGAAAAATGGTTTCCTTGAGTCTTTGTTTTCATCTCCTTTCATCCGAATGGACAGAGACCAGCATGCTCACAAGCTGGTAAATCCCCAGTCACTTTACCATCATAGGTGTAGAAGGTTGATGTGTGAACTAAGTTGAGTCATTTAATGATCTCAGGGAAGCGTGGTCCTGAGCCCTGAAGCCTCCTACTGCCTCACTCCATTAGAGAAGTGGTTATGGCTAAGCTGCTTTGCTAATTTTGTCCCTACTTTGTTTTCCTAAACTCTTGAATGAGTGAGAGCTCAGGGCTCAGATGCTGCTTCCAGGACAGGGTTTCCCCAGGTCCTGGTGTCCATCTCTTCTCTGCAGTGACCACAGCTTCTGCCTCCATCCAGTTGGAGATTCCAGCAGTTCAGGGAGCGGGTGAGTGGGTGCTTGTCCAGATGATCCCTGCTTAACCTGAGTGGACACCACTCACCCTGATGCAGACACAGGATAGCAGGAAGGAGACTGTGATGATTAGTGGTCAGCTTCACCTGACCTGAAGAGCCACGGTTGTCCCCAGAGAGCTGGGATGTTCTTAAGGCAAATCACTGGGTACTGTAATGTGGTCAGTGCACGGGATGGAGAGTGTGAAGTAGCAGGAGTCAACCACTGCACGATAAGCATACTAGCTCACTGACCAGAAGGTTGAAGGTGTGTGTCCAGCCAGAGGTGTCTCAGGAGAAAGGCCTGGCCATCTGTGTCCTAAAAGTCAGCTTTGGAAACCCCTATGAAAAGCAGTGTGGGCCTGAAACCCCAGGGTCACCATGAATGCAGGTCCACTCATCCACACCTGCTGAACTGGCAGTGGAGCAGCTGGTGCAGCGTTTAGATGTCGGTGTCCCTCTGGCCTGTGGAGGGCACTTTAGCCCATGCTCCTTCCAAGAGCTGAGAGGGGTGACTGTAGTGATACTAGAGGCCAGCACCTTCCAATGTTGGTCACGATGTTATATTCTGCTTTAGAGATAAAGTCCCAGACTCTGGAAGCCCCTTACTCTGCTTCTGTGCAGTGCCTGTGTGTGCTTCATGAGGCCTTTGTGGAGAGCTGGAAGGCTGCCTTTGTTGATTGGCTGATGGAGACAGGCTGGAGGATGGGGCATGGAGCAAACCCCTGAGACAAAGGGCTTTAAGAAGAAACTAGCAGTCCCACATAGGAAAGCACACCATAAGCTATTGTGTTTAAAATGTCTGGGTGCCTGCATATGGTAAGGTGGGAAAATTAGTAAAAGCAAATTGAGAGGCCCAAAATTAGCATAAAAAATATATACATTTAGTGAATATATAAACGTATAAGTAAAATACCGTTAAAGTGACATTTCAAATCAATGGGTGCTAGCTGACTCATTTAATGAAAATGTGCTGATAAAAGCAGTTGGGGCAGAGAACAAAGCTGGAGCCCTACTCTGCACCCCATGACAAAATAAATCCTAACTGGATAAAAAATTAATTTCCTTACACATTGATTTCTTAATAAACAATAAAAAGAGGACTGAGAAAGCAAGGACGAAATGGAGAAAGGGCACAAACACATTGAACGATAAAAGATGAAATTCAAATGTGAATACGTGAATGAAGTTCAGGGGCACTCCTACTTAATGAAATTTCATTTTCATTTATCAGAGATCCTAAGATCAAAAGGTGGAAAAGCGCTTCTTCACAGGGTCAGCGCTGATGGAATGGTTTCCTTGAATGGCAGTTACGGAAGTTGTACCAATATTGAAGCCACTCCCACCCCAGTCTGTCAGTGTGTCGTCTGTCCTGTGGGGACGTGTATGTGGCTGCATGCAAGTCGCCGGTCTCTCAGAAATACTAGGAACAGCTGTCAGTGGAGTTCCCAGACTAAGAGAGACTGGGAAGAAAGGCCTGGTGAACCACTTCCAAAACTCAGCCCAGTGATGTTGGGATTGTAATTAATGTCATAAAATAGAAAGTGCGTCAGTTGTTGAATGGAAGACCCATTATCTCAGTAAACTTAAACTCAAATCACAGTTGAAAACAAACCAACCCTATGGGCCACCGTGGGGTATTTTCTGACACAGTGCAGAAGGATGAGCTCCCTCCGGGGTGGCAGACACTCCAGGAACACGGTGGCCGCACCCCAAACTGGAGCAGACCAGCAATGGTGAAGCCAGCAAAGAACCAGGCAGTACTGCCTTCTGTTGTATGTAGAGCCACCGAGAGTCAGGGTGCGATAAGCACCATCTTCAGTATTAAAAATATGCATCCATGTTGACATGGCAATTCATCTCCAGGAATGTATGCAACGTGTGTATACTGTACATGTGTCTATGTCTGCAACTCCCTGTATGCTAGGGAACCAGAGCTTCCTTTAAACACTAGTTGTTGTTGTTGTTATTATTATATATGGTTGGTTCAGAACTGGCTTGTAACTAACTGATCCTTCAGTAAGTTTTTAAAATTTTATAAATTGCTCAGGAAAGGGCCCATTTTTCTCCCATGGAGCAGCTGGTGAATTTAAAATACCTGTCTTTGCTTATAAAGGTTCATCTGGACACTTTAAAAAAAATAATTTTATACTGATTTATTTACAAAGTTTGAATACACTTTTTCACACAAGATCCTTCCCGTTCCTTCTCCCCCACCCATCGAATTGTGCAACCCTCTTATTAACACCCCTTGCCCCATCTATCTTCACCCCTCTACTTCCACCATCTCTCCCCTTGAATCCTCATGCTCATTCTACAATAATGGTTTTATAAAGTATTAGTCTTTATGAGACTAAGTTCATTCAGCATAATGTTCTCCAGTCCCTCCCAAGTTAGGTAGTAATTTACAAAATCATTGGTCCTGCATGTTGCATAGTAGTCCATTGTATAAATGTACCACAGCTTCTCAATCTATTCATTTGTGGTTGGATATGTAGGCTGTCTCCTTGTTCTTGTAATGGTAACTAACATTGCGATGAACATTGGTGTACATGGAATCCGTCCTGCTGGTCGTGGCAGGATGACTGCCTTCATCTGGAATGCATTGACTTAATTTGGAACTTGTAGTATGACATGAACTGTCTTTTTGCATCTTACAGCCCCCCTGGAGCACAGGGATTACATTTTGTTTTGTTTTTCAGAAGAACCAGAGCTTTGATTCTCGGTCCTTGTCTGGATGAGAGAGAAAACAGATTCAAAACAGACAGGTTTCTGTGAAACAACAAATAATATCAAAGCTCTTTTTTCCCCATGGGGCATGATGTTAAGGGTTTGACGCACTTGCTCACACTGGAGTCCTTTATATTTGGAAAGAGCACGTTTCCAGCACACTTCTGACTGAAGACCCACGAGGAAAAAATTGAATAGCAAGTGAGCACTGATGTGGCGTTCTGATCTGGAGGGTGTGGGTAGTTCACGGGGAGCGTCGCTGAGAGCTGGTCCGTGTCTGTGAGCCGATCCTCAGACCTGTCTCTCTAAGAACCATTTTTGGAAGCAGCACAGCCCGTTTGCTGTTCCCCCTTGGACTGACTGTTCGTTCTTTCCAAGCTTTTGCTGAAGGCAGGGTACCCTGGTGCTGTTGGATGGAGGCTATGTGTTGAGTGGTTTGAACCCGCCTTCTCTTTTCTTCTTCTCCTTGGCAGAAAGATAAGGCCACTTTGCTTCTGGAACTTTACAGCCTCAGAAACCTGATAGAAAGCCACCAAGTTTCAGATCAGCTTGGTGGCAGTGGGTTTGGTGTGGTTTGATTATGAGTGGCTGGATCTGTATGAAATTCTTTCTTTTCTAATGCAAGGAACCTGTTTGCCTACAGTTGTAATTACTCTTGTGGATCCAAAACCCATATTCTCCCCAAATCTAGGGTGTGAGAGATTTGAACGACTGTATTTTTGGCAGGGACAGAAAGTCCCTCCCCCCTTACACGTCAGGCAAGTGGCAGAGCCAGCTGTAACTACATGTGTGTTGGCGGGAGCCTTCATGGTGAAGTGCTTGCTCACTTGGCTGCTGTCTGAAATGCTGGAAATGAAACTACTCAGTGGAGTCTACTCTGTGGTAACCCGGAAGAAAGGCCTGGCCATCTGCTTCTGTAAAAGCAGCCCCTTAAAATGCTGTGGGGCTCAACCACACGGGAAGTGGTCACCATGCATCTGAGGAGATGTCAACTCTGGTCATCGGCTCATCTGCGTGCTTCCGGGTCTCTAGTGCCCCTTAGCAGACAGACAAAGAGGGGAAGGTTTTAACAAATAAATTCGTTTTCTCACAGCTTAGGAGACTGGAAGTCTGAGTTCAGGGTGCTGGTTCTAGGGCAAGGGGGTGATGGCTTCTGGTTCTAGGGCTTTCCCAGTGCAGGAGCTGGGGGTCCAAGACTCAGTTCCCCCCTCCTCGTTGGTAGTATGGTTCCCTCTTTCTCCTTTTTTTACCTTGTGGTATAAAAGGTACAGGTGTCACCTCAGGGTAAGTTCACCTCCACAGGTTAAGGCAGTGATGGTCGGCTGTGGATTGGAACTCTGCCTCCGTGAATCAAGGTGTTGGTGCTGCTGGAAGGTCAGCTGTATCGAGATGGTGATGCTGCCGGACAGTCAGCTATGGGATTGGAACTCGGCCTCCATGGATCGAGGCTGTCATGCTGCTGGATGGTCAGCTGTAAGATTGAGGGGCTTCTGTCTGTCCATCCAGCCTTTAATCCTCTTAACAGCTGGTCGTCTTTGCACATCATGGAGGATAATTACTGAGCAGCTTCCACATTGCTTCATTACTCACTTGGATTTGGGGACATGATTCAATCCATGACATAGGCTGGGATAGGCATACATTTTTCATCTACCTACTCACGTCTTTTTAATGCTGACCACAAGACAGTTATATGAATATTGACAAGTTTTAGTTTTTTCTTCTCTGAGATTGTCATCATGTGAGTTTTCTGTTCTCTTTTGATTCCTTCTTAGATGAACTTCTGAACATTGCGTGTGGGTGCTCACGTGGTTTCGTCACTAGGACGTTCTCTGACAATGGAAAACGTGTCCACTTTGTTCTAAACTGTATTTCTACTTCTGAGAATACTGCCTGCGAAACAGTTGTTACGTGCCATCGAGTCAGCCACCACTCACAGCATCCCTGTCAGCATCCCTTGGAACCTTGCCCTTCGAGGGAGCTCAGAGGCCATCTCCGGAGTGACGTGCTGGGGCCATGCTTGGTTTGCTCACCTGACATGATCCGTCACCTGCTTCGGTCACTTCCATCCAAGATAGGCTTGCTTTCTGGGGATGTGGTGGTCACCCCATCTCCTCACAGTCAGCGTACAGGTCCACCACACCAGGAGATAGTGACTGGCCTGATGTGACCTGGGGCTCCATCTGCCCAGCTCTGCTCGTCTCGCATCTGCTGGGAGCTGGTCTACGGGCACACTGGTCTCTCGGCCTCCACCTGTCACAGCCAGGTGCAGAGGACCAGGTTCTGGAAAAGATGAGATGCCATGCGGGAGGCCTTCAGCTCTAACGTCACTTTAAAAAGCCAGTGAAGATGTCTGTGCTCGCAAAGAAAGCCCAGTTCAGGTTGACTGGGCAAAGATGCCGACATGAGGTGCCCAGGACCATCAGGGGTTCTCAGAGCAAGCAGTGGGCCTGCCTGAAGACTTGACAGTGCTCCTTGCTTTGGCTTGACTCCTTGGGAAAACCTCCAGAGTGGTAGGTGGCCAAAGTGTCCACTGCTTTCATCATCTGTTTCGTTCTTCCTTGGAGTTGGTAGAGTCAGATGAGGATTATCTGGGAGAACCCTTTGCGTGTTTGGTAGAATCAGGGTTGCGAGTACTGCTGTTCAGGTTGTGCACTGCTCACTGTAAACCACCCCGATGCAGACATCTCTGTATGAACAGCGCCTCAGGAGGCTAGTCCACATATATGCACAGACCACGTAGCCTATGACTGTTTAATCAGCCATTTAAACCGCCCCCTCACTCTTCCTAGAACAATGTGGCAAAGCACCACCAAGTGGATGGTTGATAAGAACACACACATTTGCTGTTTACTGGGCTAGAGGCCAGCAGTCTTACAGTGTGCATTTCAGGATGTCTGAAGGGCTGTCCTTTCTTGGGTACTCCTAGCTGCATCTTCACATGGCTGTCCCTCCTCTATCTGTTTCTCTCTGGGTCTCTTCTTTTTTAGAGATAACCTCTCAGCCTAGGTAGATGCCTTGATCCAGTATGACCTCATCTTGTATCTTCAGAGACCTTTTTTCCAAAGAAGGTCATGTTCACAGATACCAGGGACTGCAGCATTCCTTTATAAACCAGCTGTCCCATTGATTCTGACTTGTGGTGACCTGGTAGTAGAAATGCTTCCTGGCATTTCCAAGGCTGTCATCTTGTTTTTATTCCTTTCTTGTTGTGAGCCGTGGAGTCAGATTTGACTGGCACAGGAGACTGCCCACATTTTTTCAGCAGAGAATCTGGTGAATTTGAACCATGCACCTTTGGGATTGCAGTGCAACTTCTTGTCACTAGGCCACCAGAGCTCCCTTGAAGGCTGTAATCTCATGAGAGCAGACTATCATATCTTTCCATCCCATGAAATAGTTGTTATTGTTGCTGTTACTGTTAGGTGTCATTGAGTTGAACTGAGCCTCCAGTGGGTTTTCAGAGGTTGTAAATATCATGGGAAGAGACTGCCCATCTTTCTTTTAAGGAGCAACTGATGGATTCAAACTGCCTTCTCTTAGGTTGGCAGCTCAGCTCTTCACCCACTAGACCACCAGACCAGAGCTCCCTAATGGGAAAGTTTGTGGGCTCAAATTATTGACCTGTCAGTTAGCTTTGCTAAGCGCTTAGCTCCTGAGTCACCAGAACCCCTTCAGAGGATACTCACGCTCATTGCTGTTGAGTTGATTCTGACTTGTGGTGACGGGCTTAGAGCGCCCCTTGGGGTTTTCAAGGCTTTAATTCTTTGTGGAAGCTGATTGCTTGTAGAACATGCAGTGTCACACCCACAGCGAGACTTCAGAAACCACTGCAGTGATGGTCGGCCTTGACTCTAAATGTAACTCTCCACCTCCCTCCCCCAGTAAAATGCAAACCGGCTCCCTCTTCAGGGAGCAGTAGACCCACACTCCATGTCCACTTCCAGGCTTCCCTGTGTCATGGCATCTGGTGGTTGTGTGTCACCACCCTGCGCTTAGGAGAGAAGGGACCCAGTGGATAGGTAGGTACTCTTGAGAATGGAGTGTGTATACGATACTTCAGCAGGACGATGGTATAGAATACTCAGACTACAGTGGTTGTCGTCATCTCATCATTTTCAATGTCTGCATTTCTTCAGAGTACTGAAGAGCAATGATGTCAGTCTGGAGACTAAGGTGAGCCTGATTACAGTTACATTCTTCGCATCGGAAAGCTGAACAGTGACTGGGGATGATTGGAGGAGAATTGATGCCTTCGAGCTGCGGTACTGGAGAAGAGTATCGAATATACTGTAGACTGTTAAGAGAACAAATAAGTTCATCCTAGAGAGGGTAAAATCAGGCTGCTCCTTAGAGGCAAGGATTCTGAAGCTCGGTCTGACATACTTTGGGCATGTTGCAAGGTTGCAAGGAGGAACCAGTCCTTGGAGAGGGACCTCAGGCTTAGGACGGTGGAGGGACAGTGCAGAAGGGGAAGACCCTTGATGAGATGGATTGACTCAGTAACTGGAGTAATGGGGGTTGGTGTGTCAGTGACAGTGAGGTTGGCATTTATCATGTTATGGTTTATTGGCCCTGTGGTGAGAACTTTTGCTTACTTGATGTCACTGTGTAATCCATACTGAAGGACATGATCTTTTGCATCAAGTATCTCAAGTGATCTTTACTTTTGGAAAGGATATAAGGTAATCTTGGGAAAAAAATTCCTTAAAGATTTATAGCTTCAGAAACCAGATTGAGGGTCACCATGAGTTGGAACTGATTTGATTACAGTGGGCTTACTTTGGCTTAAGATCAGTTCCTTATACTAGGCCATCAGAGCTCCCACATAAACGTTGTTGTTGTCATTGTTATGTTCCATCGAGTCACCTGCAACTCATAGCGATCCTATGGACAACAGCTGTGAACCCTGCTCTATCCTGAGCCAGTCTCACTGTCAGTGACACACCAACCCCCATTACTCCAGTACTGGACTTGTTTCCTTGTTCTTTCCCCTTCCCATTGGGTGGAATGGTAATGAAGATAGTGACTGCCTGGGAGCCAAGTGGGATACAACTAATAAAGCCAACATCAGCCTTGACCCACAGGGGAGTAGAACCACTGACCTGCAACACTAGAAACCAATTGTTAACAGGAAGAGAGAAAAGAAAACAAAAGCCACTTTCTTTGTTCTTGAAAGATCAAGTATTTGGAGTCACTGTCACAGCCTCAGAGGCTACCTTCCCTTACTGTGTGATTGTGTTGGGGGTACTGAGTCTCCTCCACCTTACTTAGAGACCTCACGACCATCGCCCAGTCCTGCACCATACTCACTGCCACTGCAGCCGCTGAGTCAGTCCATCACTCTGATGGTCTTGCTTTTTTCACTGATCCTCTAATTTACAAGCATAATGTGTCCCTTCTCCAGAGACTGATCCCTCCTAATGACATGTCCAAAGTATATCTGTCATCCTTCTTTCTAAGGAGTGTCTGACAATACAGTTGCAAATGATGACTTGAAGACCCCTGAGCGAGAAAAAGGGTGGGGACTGGGTTGGAAGGATGCAGAGTATTCCACAAGCCCAGAGGCTGAAGAGCTGGATTCTGGAAGCCAGACAGTAAACGGAGGTAATCAGTTTCAGCAGGACTGGATGAATTTTCTCCAGTTTGTATCAATCCCTATGCCTCTTGACTCAAGATTAAATTCTAGGAAAAAGAGGAAAATTCCAGCTTGGTCATGTGTCCACCTCTAGGGCAGGATGTGAGAAGAACCCGTTGATGGACAAACACATCCTAACAGCCCAGAAATAGGTGAAGTGTGTAAGTCAGCTAACCCAAGATGTTGTGATCCAGAATAAGGGATTGGATACTGGGGAATAAAACAAAATGACTGTCACTACCTTGAGCTATTTTCATGATCCTAATGACATACTTGGGGCATGTTGCAAGGAGGGACTGGTCCTTGGAGAGGGCCATCATGCTTGGAAGGGTGGAGGGACAGAGAAAGAGAAGGAGACCATCTAGGAGATAGATTGATACAGTGACTGGGTTAATGAGGTGTGTTGGAAACAATAAAGTTGGTACAGGATAGAGCAGGTTTCAGGACTGTTGTACATAGGGTTGCTATGAGTCGCAAATGACTCGGCAGCACATAACAACAAGAAGCAGAGACTTTGCTTGGGGTAGATACTCTATAATACTGTTGTGCTTTTTAAACACAATGCACCCTCAAACCAAGCAGGCTTTGTTTGTACAGAACATAGTGCATGTGAACGCCACGGGGCAACAAAGACTGTCCACCCCCCCCCACCCCCATCACCACGGCTGTTAAGTGTAAACACACAGCTCAGTGTTCGAAAATCAAGTGCTCTGTTTCTCTCTGCATAATGAAGCTGTCAGTAGAACCTGCATTTATTGAAGCGCAAATAGATGACAAAGCTTCCTCGGTAGATGTGGGGAACTCAGCAGTCGTAAACAGAGGGAGAGGTTAGCATCGGGTGTGGATTCTGAGGCACATGCCCAGGCTTCATTAACCATTCCTCTTAGGAGGCTCTGGGGCCAGAGTTCCAGAAGGATTAACCTAGCGCAGGCCCCAGATCCCTGAGCTGGCTCTGAGCTTGGTGACCCTATTGTATCAGAGAAGAGCTGAGCTCCAAGCTATTGCTTTTTCTGTTTTCTTGCTTCACCCAGCTTGAGTAGTGGGTTTTTTTCACTGCTCCTTTCTTTGCAAGATTGATTCTGCATGTAAACCATTTCTTAGCTTTTTATATCAGTGATCTTATACCATAATTGGCCTTTTGTGACTGACTTATGTCACTGAGTACAACTTGTTCTACATTCATCCCTGTTTCCTGGTCTCGCATGAATTCTTGATGTATAGTACTCTATTGTGTGAATGTAGCCTAATTTCTTTAGCCATTCATCTCTTGATGGGCACTTGAATGGTTTCCATCTTTTGCTGTTGTAAACAATGCTGCAGTAAGCGTGAGAGTGTGCATGTCAGTTTGTGTCATGATTTTTATTTCTTTGGTAAATATATCCCTTGTGTTGTTATGTTCCATCAAATCGGAGCTGACTCATAGCTGACCCTCCAGCAGGTTTTCAGAGGCTGTAAAATACGTAGGGGGAGGAGATTGCCCTTCTTTCTCCTGAAGAGCAGCTGCTAAGTTTGGACCAAGAATCTTTGAGTTGGCAGCACAATTCTGTGCCACTAAGCCACCAGAGATCCCGAAGGGAAGTCTGTCTAGGAGTGGGATTGCTGAATCAAGTCATCTAACTATCCCCAGATATCTTAGGAAGCACCAAGCTGCTTTCTGTAGAGACTGAAGAAATTGGGAAAAACTCTTCACCCAAGAATACATTAAGATGGCCACCAGACACATGAAGAAATGCTTAAGATCATTAGTTGTTGTTGTGTACCATGGAGTCCCAACCAACCCGTCGGTGACCTACCTCAGGTTATCCGATACAGTAAATCATATCTAGGAGATTTCCCCCTCTTTCTCCTGAGTTTTAGCTGTTAGAGGGATGCAAATAAATACAACGAGATACCATCTTATGCCAGCAAAAATAGCAGTGTTCAGTAAGACAGCAAACAACACATGCTATCAAGAGTATGAGAGGTTCAAACTTTTACACGCTGCTGATGGGAATGCCAAATGATGAATCCATACTGTATTCAGTAGTTGATTATTATGATTTTTTTTTTTTGGCAGTGGATTGTCAGATCTTCAAGGCTTAAACTGCTAACTTCTTGTTAATCTCTCAACACATTATCCATTTGCACCTCTGGGGCACTCCTTCTAAGATATAACCACCTAATTTTCTTACTCAGCGGTACTTGTTGTATATATACACACATGGCACATACACCCCTGGAGATGATTTCCTTCTCTATTTCAGAACATCCACAACTTGCCCTAGAAATGTGTCTCCACTGGTGGAAATCACCTCTCTAGGAAAGACACCTGCCTAATTCCCTGCACTGGATTTCACAAGTTTCCCGGAGGAACGGTGCTATAAATTATAGCTTCCTGTCGCTGCCATAGAATTATTAGCAACAGCTTTTGGGTATTTCACAGGTTAAATAAGCAACTGTGTTCTTTCACAGAAACTTAAAAATGATTCATTGAAGCAACGTGATCAGAATCCTAAATAATTTACTTATGAATAAAGTCTCAGAAAAATAGAAACCCATGATAAACCAGGAGAGGCCAGTACAATGATAATACCCCCCCCATGATGAAAAGAATGTCAGATACAGTTTGATGACCTATTTATTTAAAGCAAATGAGATTCAATGAAATTCCAGAGCACAGTAATTGGGACTGTCTTTAGAATTCATCTTAATATAATAGCAGCTGTCCGCGGAGAGCTGGGCTTCTCTCCACCACCTCTCAGTTGCCTGCTATTTAATTGAGTTTCTGCGAGGCAGGAATCATAGCTGAGCCCTTGGAGAGTTCCAGCCAAGTGTCCAAAAGGTCAGACGGGGCTTCTATGCTGACCTCCAGCTGAACCGTCCCTGCCCAAAATGCTTGTATGGGGCTGCTCGGCTTGGAGAACATTTTTGCCTCTCAGGGCATTTTCCTCCCATGGAAAGCATGCTGCACATAATGATTGTATCTAAAAAAGCCTGGAACTGAGGCCCCAGGACCCCGTGTAAAGCCCCATCTCTCTCCTCTCTAGACTAGTCAGAGCAGTATGTATCCCAGGCCACCAACTAGGAGGATTCCCAGGACCGAGCTGATCCCTGAACTCACAACTGTGATTGGTGACCTCAAAAGGACACGACACAAAATCAGCCTCAGGATGTTCATTGCCTCAAGGGAGAGGCACAGTGGTTGTTAGGTTATGTACTGTCGACAAGGAATCAACCCAGTGGATTCTCAGTGGCCATAAATCTCATAGAAGTGTGGCCATTTTTCTCCCATGGGTCAGCTGGTGGATTTGAATCACATGACCTTGGCTTGGCGGTGCAGCACCTTACCACTAGGCCACCAGAGCTCCCTATGATAAGTTGTGTTATTAGGTGCTATGGAGTTGAGTAAGACTCATAATGACGCTTAAACAACAGATCTGGATCCTGACTCACCCTGTGCCATCTGCATCACCTCTGACATCAGTGAGTGAGCCCATTGCTACAGTCACTCTGTCGGTTCATCTCGTTGAGGGTCTTCCTCTCTCTCAGTTCTGACTCACAGTAAAGATGGTCTCCCTGCCCCTTCTGATCACTGTAGTGACCATTTTAGCTGTCACGACTCTGGCCCTTTTTCTTGGGGATCTTTTTATGCAGAGAAAACAGTCTTAAGTCTGGAATTCAGGCTTCCGAGTCCACCTCCCATCTGTCCACATCAGCTTGGTTCACTCACCCCTTGAAGTCTCCTTCAAAACCTTTCCTGTTTCCCCAAAGGACCAAAAAGCAAAAACACAACAGGGAACATGTTTGTTTCTGAAGCACATAAGTCAGTTTTAAAAATCATAATCTTTTGTAATTTATTGTAATGTCTTTTAACTCTATGCTTCCAATCGATTTTGTTTTCATTTGAAGTTTCTTGAAAGAAAAATAAGGACGTACAAGGAAACTAATTTAACTATTTTAGCCCTGCTCCATCATACAGACTATCTTCAAGAGAAAAACATGGATAACTGAGGAAACCCAGTGAGCTGTCATCTACTCTGTCTAGGGAGGAAGCACCTACTCTATCGGGGGGTGGGGTGGTGTGTGGGACAGGGGCAGTAATAATAAATGGAGTCTGTAATGGAAAAAGCCAGCCCTTTGCTTTTTGTTGTTGTTTTAACTTCTGATTTGGTTTAAAGTGTATAGAATAAATTTATTTTCCATGGGGAAATTCATGCATGTTTTAATTTGAGACATTGATTGTAATCCCCCAGTGGAAACACTTCATCCACTGCCTCCCTGTGTTTACATTTTCACCCATCCTTGTTTCCTGCCCCTTTTCTGC
The DNA here is from genome assembly GCF_000299155.1 of Elephantulus edwardii. Lineage (NCBI taxonomy): Eukaryota > Metazoa > Chordata > Mammalia > Macroscelidea > Macroscelididae > Elephantulus > Elephantulus edwardii. Next base: position 576,291 of record NW_006399898.1, read on the forward strand.
CTTCTCAGTTTTCTCTCTGGGTGAATTCTGCCCTTCAGTTCTTGTATGGTCAATGGTTGTAAAGAGTGTGCTCCTCTCATGTCAGCCATCAGCTCCTAACCATGTCGGTTGGCTAAAGGTTAAGACAGAGCAAAGAATTCAGTGATAGGCTTGAAGGGTGAGTCAGCAGTAGAGTCTCAGTGATGCCACTAGTCTCGCTAAGACGAGTGAGCCAGGCCATTGTTTATGACTTGAGTTTTCTACGTTCCCCCCCTCCCCCCGAAGGACATGCATGGTGATCCTTGGTCCAGTGGTAGACACCATCTAATTCTTAGTCTTGAAGCTGATGGTCCTTTAGTTTTTTGGACTAATTGTTGCTGTGTGTCTTTGATTTTCTTCCCTTTCCTTTGCTTCTGGTGAGAAAAGACCAATAGCTGCAGCTTGGATGGCTGCATACTGTCTAAGCTTTACCAAGCTTTAAATATCCTGGTTGCCGCTCTCTGACCCAGGCGTTGTCTTTGTGGATTAGGTCACACAGAGCACTTACTTTAGTTAGTCTGTTTCTTCCTCAATTCTGAGTGGATTTTAGAGGGTGCAGTGTGCTCTGCTTAATGTAGAATTGTCAGAGAATGTGTAGATTCGGAGAACGGGCTTCAGCCCCAGAGGGTCCTGTGTGAGGTTAGGAAGGCCGGTGTGCCCTGCGGCTACAAGCCTGGCTCACCTTTATATGAACTCAGGGACTCTGAACAAGTCAGCAACCTCCCCAAATGACAGGTTTTTCATCTGCTCAATTAAAAAGTAAAATGATACTGACCCCAAGGGGTTATGTAGGAATTAAATGTGAAAAGTCAGCAGTGCACTGGGCAGAGGCCTGGTGCCAGGGAAGTACTCGATGCATGTTAACGATGGTGGTGGTGGTGGTGGTAACTGTGATAGTGATGGTGACAGTGATGGTGGTGGGAGTAGTGGTGATAATTGCAACGGTGGTGATGACAGTGGTAGTGATGGTGCTAGTGGTGATAATTCTGATGGTGATGGTGACATTGATGGTGGTGATAATGTTGCTAGTGACAATTATGTAGCAGAAAGAGCACAAATGTAGAAGTCAAGTAAACCAGTTGTCTGTGGAGTCAGCATGGTTACCCCAGTAGGGAAATAGAACTTCACATTAGTTTCCTGGGGGGCAGGATATCAGTTGTATCAACCTGTGTTGGTGTATGACACTGTCTAGAGGGGGAAGATTGGTGGTGTTCTGTAGCTTCTTATTGTTAGGGACTGTTCAGTTTATTTTGACTCAGCGTGACCCATATGACAGGCTAGAGCTGCCCTATAGAAAGGAACACTAGTGGTGTAGTGATTGAAGAACTTTGTATTAAACTAAAGGTCTGCAGTTCGAACCCACCAACTGTTCTGTGAGACAAAGAGGAGGCCGTCTGCTTCCATAAGGATTTACAGTGCAATTGTTCTGCCTTGTTCTGCAGGGTTGCTGTGAGCAGGCTTGGACTTGGCAGCAATAGTTCTTACACTAGCTGAGTTTGTGAGCGAGGTAACTTGCACCTGTTCAGGGTCATTGTGGTGCAAGCAGCCTCCTTGGCACAGGCTAGTGCGAGTGAAAGCACATTCGGGTCAGGCGGCTTACACAGCAGCTGCAGGTGTGTGGTTGCTTAACTATGGACCTCTGTGAGCACGAGCCTGTCGCTGGTCCACAGGTCTCGCACTAGAGACTTCGCTCACAGCCATCTCAGACATGCATCCTTCCCCACAGGGCCAAGGTGAAGAAAGGCGTGAGTATCGTCGGGGTACGGGCCAGCAGCCCCTCCATCTGGGACGTCAGGGAGAGCACGGAGCACAGGGGCAAGTATGCACCAGCTGTCATCGTGTGTCACAGGAGACTGTCTGCCTCGGAACACAGGTGAGTCCTGCAGGTGTGTTCAGGTGATCAGCACCTGGACCTCTGCCCTGCCAGACTTGCTGGCATCCCTGTGATCATCACTTGGGTGGGAGGAGGTCATGACTCTGATGTTAGATCACCAGGAAAGATGGGGGAATGCTTCATTTGGGAAAGGTAGGCCTCATGGTTCAGGGTCACCTGTGAGCACATTGTCCACACAAATGGGCTTCCTCCACAGGTGCTCCAGTGTCCCCTCACACCTCTAGTGGTACAACAGACCTGGGGCTGACTAAAGGCCTTGCAAAGCAGGGGTTCCCAAGATCCGACATAGCACTGAGGTGCGTCTGCCTTGCATGTGGTTGGGTGTGCTGTGTCGGCCAGCATGCCTCACACAGTTTGAGTTTATGAGCAGCAATGTAGGAGACAAGGAGATGTGAACAAGACTCCCTCCTGTGTGCCCAGGAACTGGCCTCTGCCTTCAAGCCTGGGGATTTAGGTGGTTGGGCTAGCTCCTTCCATGACAGGTATTTGAAATTTGTCATAATCCACAGAGGTAAAAGAGCTGTTTGGTTTGGGGCGTCATTCTAAATGTGTGTGCATTGGGGGTGTGCAGCCCTGATGAGCACAGCATGCTTAGAGAAAGGCGTGTGAGCAAACACACCAGTGCCGTTAGATGGGACTGACTGTCAGCTCAGGGGAAGTTTGTCTTCGTGTTGGGTGGAGGGTTAGAGAGAGTATTGGGATAAATGCATAGTGTTGGTGTCGTTCTCCGTCCACCTGACTCTGACCATGATGACCTCATGCCCAGGAGGAGGAAAGTCAAGCCCCATTACATCTCCATTGCTGTTGGTATATTTCAGTCAGTTGTTCTGCCTTGATGTTTCAGCCAGTGTGTCTGTCCATTTCATTTAGAATTTCCCTTGTATTTGCGGATGCTCTAATTTATTAGACAAGGTACTTTTGTCTAGTGATTGGGTTTTTTCCAATGAAGTGCCCAGAGTTAACAAGACAAAGTCCAGCATCCTTGCTCCTAAGGAACGTCCCAAATGTCTGTTCTTTGGGCCGTCCATGGCACATTAATATTTATAGACAGACAGATACTTACTTTTATCTCTGCAAGAAGAGGAGGGCTCAACCCTCTGCTTCTCTTTTCTCTGGTGCTGCTTTTGCCTTATATTCTCAGTAGAGCTAACAGTGATGATTACTTTGTGTTCTGGGAGGGACAAAGGGGACTTGAGCCATCTAAGAATGTTGGAGTCACTGCTTCCTGTTCTTGTCATTTTGGCCAAGGAACTGGCGGCATCCCATTGGGCCTGGAGACAAGAGCAAGAAGCCCCCCATGGGCAGGATGTCCTCAGTGGGATGAAGCTACTGTCTTTTGGCCAGCCATGTTAGGGGCTTTTAGAATTTCCCATAGGAAGGAAAAGCAGCTTGATCTCCCAGGGAGGTAGACAGATCGCCAGAAGTTTAGGTCTACCATTCTTGGCCTCTTTCCCCTGTGTCCGCAGCCTCTCTTTAAAGAATCGGGGCCTCTGTGGTTTGTCACGCTATACCTTACTCAGGCATTATTCACAACAGCAAAGAGATGGGAACAGCCCAAGCGCCCATCAGTGATTTAAAAGATAGAGGAAGTAGGGTACAATGGAGTACTAGGCACCATTTAAAAAAATGAAGAATTTGTGAAACATTGCCCAGATGAATCTAGAGGATATTATGAGGAGTGAAATGCATTAGTAACAAGAGGACACCTCTTATTTAAGGCCACCATTATAAAAAGCCAGTGGTTTAAGCTTATAAATGGTCTAAGATCACCATTGTAAAAGCTGGTTTGTGCAGAGAACCACACTAGAATGGTGACTGCATTCTAGCGGAGGGGAGGAGGAGTCATATAAAACTGAGGGCTAGATCATGAGTGAGGAGAACAACAATGCGAATGAGTGAACAAACACTGCAGGTGTTGTAAGTGATGTCGTGGAAGAAATTGTGCACAAGCGATTGATTTAAAAAAAACAACAACACGATGCTTTGTAAACTGTCACTCAGATCACAGTGAAAAAAATCAAAATTTCACAGTGTCCTAATGGAGAGCCTTCTTAGCCCCTTTTGGTTCAGACACCATCCTTATTTCCTGCTCTGATCTAGATGACAGGAAACCCCCCCACACACACACACACCCCTATAGCATGTGTGTGTGCACATTGTGCACATTGTACATATATACCTGTGAAAGTATAAATAGATATGATACAGAAGCCAAACCACACCCACTGCATTGAGATCTGTCTGACTCCCCATCACCCTGGAGGACAGATGCAGCTGCTGTGTAGGGTTTCCAAGGCTGGAAATCTTTACAGACGCAGACTGTCCATCTCCCTCCTGCAGAGCACTTGAGGGGTGCAAACCACCAGTTAGCAACAGAGCACTTTATCCCAGTGCCACCAGTGGTGGCCTCATGATTACCATTTATTTCTCATTATGTCACGGTTTAGGACTCACCTTTGCCCTTAGATGCTGGCCCTGCCCTGCAGAAGAGAACAGTGGCAGGACTTTCAAGGCTGTGACCTTTCAGGACCAGGTCACAAGGTGCCTCTGGGTGAATTTGAACTGCAAAGCCTTGGGGAATTAGCCAAGCACTCTGTGATCTGTACCACTCACGCTCTCCTTCAGGGACTCTCAGAAAATGACCCTATGATGTTTGGAATAGTGAGGGGACCCGGCTGAGATCTGACTCTCTTTTTCTTGACCATAATTGGAGCTGCATCCTATAGAAGATACGTTAATAATGTCGGTAGCTTTTGCTTCTGAATTGGTCTTGCTTTATAAGTTTTTCCTGCTCTGGATTTTCTTAAGTTGTCCTTAAAAGTCAGACCGTGGATGGTATGAATGCAGAAGAGGCGCCTTAATTAACTGGAGAGGCCTAGATGTTGGGTTGCTAGCACTTAGCCGTGGATCAGGAAGTTGTGTTAATGAAGTTAAGCCTCTGTGACAGGTATAATTTGATGGATGAAGGAGACCCTTGTGCTCAGATGAGCACAACAGGAGAGAGGCAGACCTCTTGTTGACTAAGTTTGCTTGCTGAAAACCTTGTCATCCCGGCATTACCATATGAATGTGCTCACAACCATCAGATCTGTTTTGATTGAGCTTTGCTGGCAAATATTATGGAACAGAACCAAAAGAGCTAATTAAGCCCTGTCCCTCAAACTCCATTTTCCCCCCATTCAAAATATTGCTCTCTAGAGCGCTGTGTCAGCTTAGATAACTGTTTGCCTAAACTGAACTAAACACTGAACCGACAGCCACCGGGTCCATCCTGACTCACGGTGAAGCCCCCACAGGCTCTCTGGGTGCTGAGTCTTCTCGGGGCCAAGCTGCCTCTCACCTTCTTCCATCGATCATCTCGTGGACTCGAACTGCCAGCCTCTCAGTTAGCAGCTCAGCACTTAACCCAGATGTCTCACTGACAGGGAGCCACCTGTTGTCGTGAACTCATCACTGCCTCAGGAGTGTGGCCCCACGTTCACCACAGGGAGACGTTGGATGATTTCAGATAACGGCCTGAACAGGAGCAAGAGGCACACAAGCTGTTCCGTTTTCAATCACAGCTTGTGATTGATGAGATGCTCAACCCCTTATGTAAATAGTGGGTCCTGGAGTGCTCTGTCACTTGCTAATAGAGTGTCTTGTCGACAGGCAAGAAAATACCCAGAGTATCATACCTGCTCATGATTCGTTTCCATTTAATCCAGGTGATAGTTCTTGTTTAAAAATTCAGTTAAATGAAAACAAGAATTGGCGTAAGTAAAGCAGAAGAGAGAGTTGTCGTTGAGTAGACGGTGACTCCTGGTGACCCCTCTGTCAGAGTGCAACTGTGTCACACAGTCGATGGTGACCTCTCAGCGGGAGATGGTGACATCGCTCTAGAATGCCCTCTGATCTGGTCTCATTAACTACATAGAGGTGGGGATTTACAACTCAGGATAATTACTTTCTTCTGAGAATCATGGCCCTGCCAGGGCGATGCGTGTTTGAGGCACACGGTCCAGTCCTCGAGGGTACTGTTGAGTCGGCCCTCACCCCCAGCAGTCCCGTGGACACTGGAACTGCACGTCGTGCTGTCCTGCACCGTCTTCACCACTGTTTCTGTTGGTACCCGTGGCTGCAGCTGCTGCGCTAACCCATCTCGTTGAGGGTCTTCCTCTCCTCCATGGAGTTCTACTTTACGACGTGTGAGGCCCTTCTCAGAGACGATCACGCTTGGTAACAGTTACCATAGAACCTAGCAAGAGAATCGAGGAGGAACAGGCCTCTAGAAAACCTGTCCATGGACGTCCATAGCAGGACTCCTTGTGAGAGCGAAAAAGTAGCTGGTGAGTGAGCACACAGAGCCGGCTAAGTCCCAAGGCCCTCAGTCATGGAAAAGGAGAAGTGTGCAGGGGTGTTTGAGGAAGATGAAGGGACCCAGGAAACAGGATGCGCATCAAAGAACTCCGACCCCAAAAACTAGTTTTTTAATTTTGGGTAAAAATTTGTTTCCCATCCAACAATCCATACGTGTTTTGCATCATGTCATTGGTCTCCCGTAACTGCCTCTTCCCTCTCCCTGCCTGGGCCCTTCATTTCCATTCATCCTCTTTTTCCCTGCCCCTTTCTGCCTTTGGAGCTTGGCTCTTCAGCAGATGCCGTCCTTTCAGGTTTATGGGGCCTGTTACTCTGAGGAGTTTGACCCTCCTTGGTGTTATTGACCATCTTTATGGGCCTGACTGTTGTTTGACCGTCAGGTGATCACCAAGGTGAGTTCCTTTCCAGATTGGGAGGGGGCCTACAGGTCACTGACTCAAGGGCTCCACCAACTCCATCAGATCAGTAAGGTGGCTCACTCCATGATCCTGTTCACTCAGAATGTCTAGATTAGGTGGTTTGAGAAGACAGCAAACCCGAGGTTAACCAGGAGCTAGGAAGGGAGGTGAGGGAACGAAGGGTAGCAGTTGGTGGACACAAGGCTGCTTTTTGGGTGATGAAAACATTGCACAGTTAAATAGTGGTGACAGATGCATACCTTTGTGAATAAGGTAAAAGTGCCTGAATTGTGCATCTTAAAAGGGTGAATTCTACAGTGTGTGAGTTATGTCTCAATAAAGCTACGACAGCAAAAGAATAGATTACAGATACAGGTTGTAAGATAAGACCGATTTTATGTACAATAAATACAGGCATGCATCACTTTATTAAGCTTTGATTTATTGAGCTTTGCAAATACTGCATTTCTCACAAATTGAAAGCATACGGTAACTTTGTGCTGAGTAAGTCCACTGGCACCATTTCTCTAAGAGCCTGTGCTCACTCAGTATCTCTGAGTCTCATTTTGATCATTCTTACTGTATTTTTCCTAATTCTGACACACACTTAGTAGACCATCAAACCCTAGAACAAGCCAGCAGTGACCATAAAACCCCAAAACAAGCCAGCAGCTCTGCAGTCCTCATGGCGCTTCCCTTCACGGCGCCCCCTCAATGTCCAAGCGGCGGCCAGTCTTCACGGGGGGAGATTACCTTCCCTTTCTCCTGGAGCAGCTGGTGGATTCCAGTTTCCAGCCTTCTAGTTAGCTGCCCACCGTGGAGACTTTAGGATAATGTTTAAATAACTTGTATATGCACCGGGAAAGAAACAAAAAAAATGGACTTGACTTATTTTCTTGAAATACTCACTTTATTGCATGATCTTAACCCCAAACATCTCCAAGGCATGCCTGTGAATGGCAGAAAGTACTGAGCACACCATGGCGACCCAAAGGAGGGACAGAGCTGTCCTGGAAGAAGTACGACCAGGATACCCCTTAGAGGCAAGGATGGTAAGACTTCACATCCTCTGGACATGAGATTAAGAGATGTCGATGGGGAAGGACGTAGTGATTGGAAAGTAGAGGATCACAGAACAACAACAACCAAACCCCAAACAAACCAGTGAAGACTCTCTTGATGGGGGCTGGCCCGGTGGGCTCAACACAGCCCTGGCAGTGAAAGTGCTATAGGACCAGGCCGCGTTCTGTTCTACTGCTCACAGCCCAGCTGGGAATCAGAGCTGCACATTGACCCCACTCATCCTGGGTGGCGGTGTCGCTGCAAAGCCACACAGAAACCTCTTTGTCGGTTCAGCACTTATTTCTGAACCTTTACATAAAGAGCACAGTTGCTATCGGCCTAGGAAATGATGAGAGCTGACGATGGGGAGGAGGTTAGGTGCTTTGTAATTGTGAAAATTGTTTTCTAAGAGAAACCTCAGAATTGCTGATTGGAACATGAACTCTTTTTTTGGATGCCTTTGTCTGGTGACATGCCCAAATTTAGAACCATCAAGATCTGGATTCTTTCTATTTTGGGGTAAAAATGATCTGTAATGGAGATACAAATACATGCCAGAAGGAAGGGCCAGTTTGGCTTCTGGGAAGAAAGGACTTGATCTGTATACAGACTGACTCTGTTAGGATGACAAAGTGAGTGATGGACAGTGAAGAAAATTGGTTTTACTGTTACTATCTCCATGATTTGATTAGGGATGGTTTCAGCAGTCGATCTCCAGAAAGGCAGCAATCCAGACAAGCAGAACTAAGTTTAAGACAGGGGGTAGGGGAATGAGACTAGTATCGAGTTAGCACATGTCCTCCTAGTGGGCTGGAGTGGCTGTGGAGAGCTTCGCGAAGGCGCCAGTGTCCTCTCCATAGACCTGGACCTGTCACCGTGATACTCACTGCCCTCCAAAGATTCAGTCCCTCAAAGAGTGCAAAGACCCAAACCGGAGATTCTGGCCCTAATATCCATCTCTTCCATTTATGCCGGCTGGCATTGTGACATCTGGCGAATCAGCAGGCAGTCAGTGTGACATTCTTCTTGAGTGTTGGTGTCAGGAATGTGGCCGGCGCTGGACTGCAGCAAGTCCCAGGGATCATGTGTGATCGTGGTCATGCTTAAGACACACCAGGAGCACCGTTAAAGGAAACCACACATGAGTTATGTTTAGGTTGTGAAAATGAATTCATACTGTGCGCAGAACTAGGTGCCCTGGTCCACACTTGCTTAAGTACTGGCCTTCAAACCCACCAGCTGCAACTTGGGAGGAAAAAAGATGCAGTGGTCAGTCTCCTTGTTGGAAGATGTGCAGCCCTGGGACCCCCACAGAGCAGTGCTCCCTCCTGCAGGCTCTCTGTCGTGGTGGTGGTGTGCCATCGAGTTGGAACTGACCTGCAGCTGACCCTATAGTGGGCTTTCAGAGACAGTAAACCTTACAGGAGGAGATTGTCCATCCTTCACCTGCAGAGCAGCTGGTGATCCAAACTCTTTGGGATTATAACACAGTGCAGAGCGCCCGACATGGAAGTGGGTTTACTTAACATGCAGAACACATTCACGGCCTTATTGGGTCATGAAAAGGCCTTTTATTTGTTCAGTCCAAGTCAGAGTTCCCCCAGAATACAGGAAGAGTAAGGTTAGCTGTTTGGTGGGTCTCTATTAAGTCTGAGCAAAGTTTCCCTACTGTGTTTACATTTAGAAGATGCTGTCAGAAGCGCTTGCGTTCAAGTCTGTTAATAGCATCTGCCTCAGGCATCAGCAAGGAGGCCAGTGATGAAGTCCATGGGGAGTATGCTGCTTGCCCAAAGGCAGTGCCTCTCTCCTGGTTTGAATCCATCAGTGGCTTCGGGGAGAAAGAGCCTCCTATGCAATGTACAGCCTCCAAAACCCACTAGGTAGGGGCATCAGCTAGGAGTTGGTTCCAGCAGTGAGGGAGGGAGGGCTGTAACAAGGAGCATCAGTGGTACAGTAGGTTAACGATTGGGCTGCTAACAGAAACATTGGTGGTTCAAACCCATCAGCCCTTAAAATGTCAAAAGACGAGGCAGTCTGCTGTAAAAAATTATAGCCTCAGGAGTCCTGCAGGGCTGTCTGTTCTCCCCTCTAGGGGTGCTGTGTATCCGACTTGACTCAACTGCTGTGGGTTTTGGAGAGGCCTAGGATTTTCTTCTCAAACTACAATATCTCATTTATCCCTATTATTTCATCAGTGAATGCCTGAACAGATGCATGCATGTAAATAAGAACGTATTTTTGAGTGCAAAAAAGAGCATGGAAACCCCTGTACACCACTAGAGAACTTGCCAAACAGCTTTGTGCATCCCACATAGCCCTGGAATCCCAGCTCTGAGTGCCTTTCTTCTAGTTGAAAGTTTGGCTGTGAGTTCAGAGAGACATGCACACCTATGTTCATTGTATCACCTTTTAAAACAAGCAAGCAATTGGTCTGCTATAAATGTGAGTGTGTAACTTTATTTATAAATATATATAAAGTGTTGTTGTTATGTGCCATTGAGTCACCTGTGACACATAGCAACCCTATGTACAACATCCTTAAACCCTGCTCTATCCCTTGCCAATCTTATATGTCTTTGATACACCTACCCCCATTACCTCAGTCACTGAATCAATCCATCTCATCAAGGATCTTCCTCTTCTGTGCTGTTCTTCCACTCTCCCAAGCATGATGTCCCTCTCCAAGGACTGGTTCCTCCTTGCAGTATGTCCAAAGTATGTCAGATGAAGCTTCAGAATCCTTACCTCCAAGGAGCAGCCTGGCTTCACCCTCTCCAGGATTAACTTGTTTGTTCTCCTAGAAGTCCATGGTATATTCAGTACTTTTCTCCAGCACCAAAGCTCAAAGGCATCATCTCTTCTGTCATCCCTAGTCATTGTCCAGCTCTTGCATAGCAAGTAATTGCAAAGACCATGGCCTGTATCCGGTACAGTCTCCAGACTAACATCGTTGCTTTTTAGTACTTTAGAGAGGTCTCTAATAGCAGACTTTCCCTATGCAATTCGTCTTTTAATTTCCTGGCTGCTGGTACCAAGGATATTGATTGTTGAACAATCTCTTCACCATCTGTCATGATGCTGCCAATCAGCCCAGTGGTGAGAGTCTTTGTTTTCTTTATTTTGAACCTGAATCAATATTGACAGCTATAGTCCTTCACCTTCTGCAGCAAGTGCTTCAGGTCCTCCTCAGTTTTAGCAAGCAGGGTTGTGTCACCTGCATAATGCAGATTGTTGATGACTCTACGTCCAATCCTGATGCCACGCTTCTCCTCATAGAGCCCAGACTCCTGAATAATCTGTTCTGCATATAGATTGAAAAGATATGGAGATAGGACACATCCTTGACACATACACTTCCCAATTTTGGAACATGCAGTGTTTCCTTGTTCTGTTCTGACAGCTGCCTCCTGGTCCAAGTACAGGTTTTGCATAAGCACAGTCAAGTGTTCTGGGATTCCTGGTCTTCTCCAAGTCAGCCAAAGTTTGTTGTCATCCACACAGTCAAATGCCTTAACAAGATAGACATTACTCTGGTACTCTCTACTTTCAGCCAAGATCCATCTGACAGTTGCTATAATTTCCGTAGTGCCTCTTCTAAACCCAACCTACATTTCAGGCAGTTCTCTGCTGATGAGCTGTTCCAATTGTTTTTGGATAATCTTCAGCAAAATCTTGCTTGCATGTGATATCAGTGATACTGTTTGATAATTTCTACACTCTGTCAGATCACCTTTCTTTGGAATGGGAACAAATATAGATCTCTTTCAGTCAGTTGGCCAGGTGGTTGACCTCCAGATTTCTTGGCACAGCTTGGTGAGCACGTCTAGGGCAGCATCTGTTTGTTGAAATATGTCAGTTGGTATGTCATCAATTCCTGGGGCCTTGTTTTTGCCAATTTTTTCAGGGCAGCTTGAATTTCTTCCTTCATCACCACAGGCTCTTGCTCATACATTATTTCATGAAATTCTTCTGTGTCCACCAATTCCTTTTGGTACAGTGACTCTCTATACTCTGTATATGACTCTCTATACTCTTTTTAAGAGTGTGTGTGTGTATATATATAATTTTTATGTTTATCATTTATATATAAAAGAACATAAATGTCCCTCAAAGGTATGATAAAAATCAGCCATTCAAACAGAACAAGGAAATAACTGCATGGTATAAAATTTTAAAAGAGAAAGTATGCAGCAGGGTTGTATCCTTTCAGTATACTTATTTCATCAGCATGTTGGACAGATAATTCAGGAAGCTGTATTGTGTGATGAAGAACAAAGCATCAGGATTGGAGGAAGAATCAGTAAAATCCTGTGCTGTTCAGAGCTGTACCGATGCCACATTCTAGTCTTGTTAAAAGTGAAGAGGTCTTGAAGCTCTTACTGCTGAAAAGAAAAAAATTGTCACATTTAATATGAATTACACTTCAACATAAAGGAAATAAAAATGTCCTTACAGCTGGACCAGTAAGCAACATGATAACAAACAGAAGGGGTGACGTGGTCAGAGGCTTCATTTGACTTGGGTTTGTAATCAGCACCCATGGAAACAGCAGTCAGGAAATCAAAGGATGCATTAGATTGGCAGATTTGCTGCTACAGCTCTTTAAAGTGTTACAAAGCAAAGATGTCACTTTGAGGACCAAGCGCCTGACTCAGGCCATGATCCTTTCAGTCCTCTCATGTGCATTCCAAAGCTAGACAGCGACTACAATGACCAAAGAAGTATCGATGCCTTTGAAATCTTGTGTTGAAGAAGACCAAGTGTACCACGACTGCAGAGGGAAAAGAGATGCATCTTGGGAGAAGTACAGCTGGGATGCCCTGTAAGAAACAAGGGCAATGGACTTCTTCTCACTTGCTGTGAGTATGTTCTCAAGAGGGACCAGTCCTGGGAGAAAGACATCATGCTCAGTGAAGCTGAAAGTCAGAGAACAAGAGGTAGACCCTCGACCAGATAGATTGACAAAGTGGCCCCGCTGATGGGCTCCAGTCCAGCAGACGTGGTGAGGACGGCGTGGGAGCGGGCAGGGTTCCTTCTCTTGTACCTGTAGCGCTGGGAGTTAGAATGACTCAGGGACTCAGAGGCACTAACAACAACAAAGGCAGCCAGGATAATTCACACACTTGGCATCACAGTTAAGGGGAATTATGAGCCCAATTCTCCATGAAATGATCCTGCAGGCTGCCTCACTTAGCACTGCCTGACACTCGTTCAGTCTCATTATGCCGCGGCACAGGATGCGTGAGGTTTGCCTTTATTTACCCTCCTGCTACTCGACTTTTATTACACCCATATATCTGGGTTTAATATCTCCCGTTTCCAAGTAGAGTAGCAGATCTAGAATTAAATTATTTAACATCTCCTTTCGATGGGGCGCTGCCCTGAGCACAGTCTCCTGCCTGCACCCCTGGAAGCTGCTGTTGCCTTTTCTGGAGTCCCTGAGCTCTGTAATGCTATCCCATTGGGCTGCCTTCTCCACTGGGAGACCCAGCTAACAAATGTGCCTGAGAATCCAGCTAACCGCAGCAATAATTACAGTGCACGCACATGGCGGTTCCGCAGAGTTCCCGGCCCTCATGGTAACACCGAGCCACCAGCGCCTTCAAGGCCGAGCCAGCCACCACCATGCCTCAGAGTGGGTGGGCACGCTGCCTTCGCTGGGCTCACTGGCATGTCCACAGGTCAGACGCCTGGTGGAGAACATTGATGTTTTTGTCTTTGTGTCAGTTTCTGAACTTTAAGGATCTCTGTCTATATGTGTCCACACGTGCATTTAACTTGGCTCTGTGTGTGTGGTGTGTATGCAGTACACATACACTGCCGTCAAGTATTTCTGACTTGTAGTGACCCTCCACTGGGTTTCTGAGACTGTAAATATTTACAGGAGGGCACTGCCCAGCTTCTTTCTGTGGAGCAGCTGGGGGGTTCAGATGACTAACCTTTGCTTAGCAGCCCAAGCATAACCAGAGCTCCTTTGGGGATATGTGTGTACACACATATTTATATGCACATTTTTAATGTACATATTTATATACACATTATTTCACATACTATATATGCTGCAGAGCGTCAAGGACTGCAGCCTACAATATGGACTGAGGCTCAATGTCAAGAAGACAAAGATTCTCACCACTGGACCAATTAGCAGCATCAGGATGGATGGTGAAGAGATTGAGATTGTTCACAGCTTTAGTTTGCTTGGCTCCACAGTCAACAGTATTGGCACCAGCAGCCAGGAAATTAAAAGGCGCATTGCCATGGGAAAGTCTGCTGTTAGGGACCTCTCCAAAGTGCTGAAGAGCAGTGGTGTCTCTCTGGAGACTAAGGTGCGTCTGATACAGGCCATGGTCTTCGCAATCACTTGTTATGCATCAGAGAGTTGGACAATGACCAGGGAGGACAGAAGGAGAATTAAGGCCTTTGAGCTGTGGTGCTGGAGAAGAGTATTGAGAATACCATGGACTGCTAGGAAAACAAACAGATTTGTCCTGGAAAGGGTTAAATTGAGTGGCTCCTTGGAGGCAAGGATTCTGAGGCTCCGTCTAACATACTTTGGACATGTTGTGAGGAGAGACCAGTCCTTAGAGAGGGACGTCATGCTTGGGAGGGTGGAGGGACAGCGCAGGAGAGGAAGGCCCTCTATGAGGTGGATCGATTCAGTGACTGGGATAATTGGGATGGGAGTGTCAGAGACAGTGCGATTGGCACAGGACAGAGCGGAGTTTAGGGCTGTTGTACATAGGGTCGCTATGAGTCGCAGGCAACTCGACGGCACATAACAACAACAACAACATATGTAGCTACTTATATATGTGGCCTAGTGTACAGAGTCATCTACCAACCCAAAGGCAGGTGGTTCACACCCACCAGCTGCCGTGCAGGAGAAAGATGGATAATATTCTGCCATGTGGTTTACAGCCTCTGAAAACCCACTGGAGGGTCAGTTCTGACCAGCAGCACGTAACAACAAAATAAAATATATAATCTCAAGCTCACTGCTGTTGAGACCGAATGAGTCATAGCTGACCCTCCATTGAGTTTCCAAGGCTGTGAATCGCTGGTAGGGCTGCAGCTGGTGGTTTCAAACCATCGGAGAGGCTTGGTCTTTGGTTAGCAGCCCAGCTCCCCAGTGTGCGCATACACATGGGTATGTTCACGTTCTTAAGCTTCATGTGCTTTTACTTTGAGAATAGCGAATGTTACCAGCAGCTCCACAGCGAAGGCTGTTTATTTCTAGATTGAGTCATAGACAAATAGTCTATAATCTGTTCTGTTTTCTTTACCTGTGTATACACAGTGTGTGCAGAACTGTGTGAAATCGAAAGGCCTTTTTTTTAAATTTGCTGATGTCCGTACGCGTGCTTATTTCTACACTCAGTCATTGAGAAAAGGCCATCAGCTTCAGTCTGAGGTCTCTGAGCTGAGAGATAATTCCTCAGTGTGGTCCCCTTGGTGCCCTGTCCCAGGACCCCACCTCAGGGACACCTTCGTGCCCCCCACCAACCTTTGACTCTGCATATCCTGTCAAGGCTCTGTGTGCCCAGCACCCACAGTAAGCCCCCCTTGGCTTATCTGTCCTTGATGGCACTTGGAGTAGTTTAGGAAGATAATGGTTGTTCATAGAATATTGCAGAAAGAAACAAGAGAAGAATTACAGGGTCTGTTCCGAAGCTTTATTTACAGTCCAGCTGTGAGAGACAGCATCCTGCCTCTCATGTTCTAGGAACTCCATCCTGATGATTATGCTCTTGAGCAGAATGTCTTGTTTCATTTTGCGTGGATGTGTGCTGGGTTTGCTATTGTTTCTCAAAGTGCCTTTCTTCTGGCAGTGTTCACCCTCCCTGCTGTGTGCCGATTAGTTCAGGAAGCCTCCTGGTTAAAGCTAGAGTCTTTAACTTCCTGATTAATCCTGAGGCAGGTAGCCCAGGATATTCCCTCTTGACAGGGGTGTTTGAACAGAGGCAGAGTTGGAGGAATTAGCAGGAAGAATCTAGAAGTCTGCTGAAACCTGACTACAAACTGGCAGGTAGCTAGTCTGTTTACACACCCAGAATCATCATAGGTATCTCTCAGCACTAGCTTGATTAGCACTTATGGGCCATAGATCCAAACTCAGACTATATTGTATGGAAGAAAATGTACATCTCACATTTACCTTGAGCACTTTGTAGTCTACGAAGTGTGCTGTTCCTTTGTTTTTAGCATGGAAAAGACATGTTTTATCCTGACTCTCACTGTTAAACCAGAGATTCTTATGCATTTTATGCCTGAGATTATTCCAAAGTTGAGTGATGCCTGTGAATCTTTACCCAGAGTAATGCTTTTAATTTCATAGAATAAAATTCATGAAGCTACTAATGAGCCCATTTATACCGAGGTGCAATTTCAAGTCCATTTTATATGGCACTGTGATATTGCATATGCTTCTTATTCACACACACAGCACAGCTGGCCGTCGAGTCTTAACTCCTGGAGCCCCAGAGTTGTGATAAGGGTGGATTGTCTGAAACGCCTGCTGGAAATGCAGTATGACATGAAGACAGGACCAGTTCTGCAGAGGACAGCCACAGCCACCCTTGTGCTTGCTCACTGCCTGCATCCTCCATGGAGGAAGATACTCAGGTGTGGTCTCAGGTGGGGAAAGGAAAGAGACACTATGCCCACCACTTCCCAGTACTCCCCCCTCTCCTTCTGTCTCCATGGACACAGATTCCTCACCTCTTGAGCCCTGATTGCAGGACAAGCAACTCTTCAGCACGTGAAAGCTCAGATGTCTCTCAGCCCTGGGAGGGGAAAGGGCATGAGATTGCAAGATCCCAGGAATGTGCTGTAAAGGCAGAGGAGCTCAGCTCAGCTCCCCTGGAGAAGAGCAGCCTGTGCCATGACACACCCCGTGATCCTGTGTCTGGAGTGGAGAATCAGAAATATGGTGCCCAGGCGTGCTACTTACATTCCTGTTAATAATTTAGAAAGCGTGGATTCCATTAAAAGGTGAGCCTAGAAAAATGATTCTGCTTTCTTAGAGAACATTCGCATGGAACAACATAATTAGGCCAATAAAAATGGTGCTTTAAAAAATTTCTTGACATACACAAGAAAATGCTCTAAATGTACAGCGATGTCAGACAAATGTGAAAGGAAATGTGAAGAGCAGCACTCAGACTTCCTTGATGACACACGTGAACTTGCCTGCACAGATGTAGGGGAGTATAATTATAAGTAGACCTCTGGTGGCTTTGTGGTGAGAAACTGTGCTGCAATCCCAAAGGCATGTGGTTCAAGACCGCCAGTTGTTCTGCAGAGGAAGGCTGAGTAATCGCCTCCTGGGTGATTAACTGCCTCTGAAAACGCACTGCAGGTTTTAGTCATAGGTCCTTGATCTACTCTGAGTTGGTTTTGTGTATGGAGTGAGGTGTGAATCTTGCTTGAGTTTCCTACATAGAGTTTTCCAAAGGAATATAGAATTAGGTATTATTTTCATGACAAGATTACAGAAATGCATATTAAAGTGAACTGTGGACTGGGGGGATATTGTATAACAATGCAAGTATTTTTTTTTCTCTTCAAAGAGAAAAATGAACTGGGGAGAGGGGTGGGCAGGGAGGAAAATGTGCAACAGTGAATGAATAGGGGTAAATTATATGGAGAGAATATGCTGTAAAAAATACAAAAAACAAAACAAAAACCCACTGGAGGCTCAGATATGCCTTGATTCCGACTCTACGGTACACAACAACAACATAATTAGACGCACACATATGTACATATATGCAAATGTATGAGACGTAGGAGAGTACATTAAAAAATAAATGAGATGTCCATGTGAAAACAGCACATATTGTATAATATATACCCATAAATACACCTTCATATTTAAAGTTAGGGTATTTGCTGTATGCTGGGCACTGTATCTTACAAGAGCTAAGCAAATCTTACTAGAGCTCCAAGTATTATTTTTTCCCCATTTACTGATGTTTTCCAAATTATGTACATGAATATGTGAGTTAGGTTAGGTTCTGTCCATTGATTAGATTTCTCAACATCAGACACCTTTAAAAAAGAATAGCAAGCCCTCCTCAGAGGTTTGCCGCAGACACACAAACACTAGATTGGTAAGGAAAGGAGTTTCTTAAGAACAGTCCACTGTCAGAGAAGCAGATGGTGGTTCTTCTCGTGAGAGAGAAGGATGATGGTCTACAGGTAGGGTCTAATCCCTGGTTTATTTCCTCCTTCTGTGGCTGCTTTTGGATGGTGGAGATGAACAGTTCTTCTATCAATCTGGTGATCTTGTCACATTGGTGGTTTTTAGACAGAATACAAAACTTATAATGGAATGGTAGGGCCAACAGCCTAACTGACCCTAAAGACTCTTCAAGACACAAAGTCAGAGAAGTCTGCATCGAGGGAGATAAGGAAAAGGGGAAAGCTAAGTGCCAAGGAAATGGCTCACAGGTTTGTGGAGGCTGGTTTGTCCAGGGGGTCCTTGCAACTGAAGTCCAGTTGGAGATGTCATCCAGGCTCATGTAGCAGAAGAACCTGATGAGCTCAAATCAGCAGGTCAGATGACAGGCTGCAGGCTTCAGAGGCTGACAAATCCAAGACCAGCAGACAGTATGACAGACTGCTTGCCTGAGTCCCAACAACTGAAGGATCTGGTGGTGAAATAACAGACCTAGAATCCTGATGGTGCAAAAACCAAGAGAACTTTACCAGACATAGATGTTGGGTCCGAAGGAAACACTTTTCAAATGTTGGCTGTTTGGAGCAGTTCTCATCACAGAAGTGATGACCTTATATTGGATCTCATTAAGGCAATGTTAGATGACATTTCCATCAGGGACAAGCAAATTGACACACCCTTAATCACCTCAGCATGCATTTATTCTATGATTATAAAAACAAACCCTCTGAGATTTTAAATTGCTGCTATTACAAGTTTGGCATGAGGAAATATACATACTTTGTTCAACAGTGAGTGATGGAGATAAACCTTGAAAACGTTCTAAAAATACTCTGCTGAAAGGAAGTAGTCAAAGAAGGGCACATAGTGTCTGGTCCTCCTTTCATGTAGTAGCTTGAATAGGCAAGCACAGAGACCAGAGTTTCTGTGCAGCCCATAAGGAGTCTTTTGACCACCCACCATCTGCTCTGCAGGAGGAAGATGGACAGCCTCTTCGCATGTGATTTACAGCTTCTGAAACCCGCTGGAGGGTCAGCTAGCTAGAAGTTGATTCTGACCTGATGTCAGTGAGAGCACAATAGAAGAAAATGGGGATGGATAAGAATAATTATTGCTTAAAAGATAGAGAGTTTTTATTAAAAGTGATGAAAAATTTGGACAGGTAACTTGGGGATGTTTGCACTACCAGTTGAAAGTTAATGCTCTAGAGTCATATGTATAAAAATGGTTGAAATAGCATGTGTTTTGTTACTCTTATTTTGTTTTGCCACTGTGAAAATTAATAAAATAATCTCGATTCTGGCACTGTGATGATCTTGGCAATTATGTACATTGAACATTTGCTGTGTTGACATTTGAACACATAATGCTAAATACTCTCAGGAATGGTGTATCAGAAATATCTGTACTGCTTATGACTTATAATATGCTACTACTGGTGACTATCTTTCTGCATGATAAATTAGAATTGATCTGTTAGAGAATAATCTTAGGATACTGATTAAACTCTTACCAAAAATTAAAGGAAATCAACAAGTCCTAATCCCGTTGATGTATTTAAGCATGAGTATCATTGCAGATAAAAGTCCAAATGTGATTTCCATTTACCTTTATTCCACCGTGCCAGCCACGCAGAGAACTGACTTCAAACTAATCTCCCAGTGACCTTGTGATGAGGTTATGAGCCTAAGAAATTGTAGCAGCAGCCTCAGACAGGATTTATGAGAAGATGTGAATTGAATTTTGCATGCAGAAGAGACATTTCGATTCTTATTTATTGTGGAGTGTGATTTTAACACAGGGCAATAGAATGACTTAGAATCCTGGAGAAGCATCCTGGCTTCTGCCCACAGCCTAGGGTAATTGGTTGCTGCCTCAGGGACATTTTACAGGATACCCAGCTAATGCTTCTCCACAGGTGATGGTGGCAGTGCCTCTTTCGCCCTGTCTCTTTTATATTTAGGTGTTCTAAGAACCTTCGACCAGCCCCTGTCCATTCATGTCTGTCTTTGTTGCTGTTGTTAGGTGCCATCAGTTGATGGCTTCTCATAGTGAGTCTATGAGGAACAGATTGAAACCCTGCCCTATCCTGCATCGTTCCCATGATCTTTGCCGTGTTCAGACCTGCTGTTAAAGTCACTGTGTTAGTCCATCTTGATGAGGGTCGTCTTCTCTTGTGCTGACCCTCTCCTTTTCTCAGCATTATGTCTAACCCCTCCTGACAGTAGACCTGAAGTCTATGAGACAAAGCTTACCACTCTTCCTCTGAGGAGCACACTGGTGGCACTTTCCCCAAGAGATATTTATTTGCTCTTTTATAAGTTGATGAGATACCCAGTACTCTTCATCAATATGACAGGTACAAAGGCACGATTTTACTTTGGTCTGTGTTTTTCTAAGTGTAGACCATACCAGACAAGAATTCAAACATTGATCCCTTGGCCTTTGTTAAGGGATTATTAAGCTTCCTCACAGGCTTTCCCCGTAGTCTCAAACCAAACCCACTGCTGTCCAGGTGATGATGACATTTCATAGCGACCCCATAACACAGGGCAGAACTGCCTCACAAGGTTTCCAGGACTGAACATCTTCATGGAAGCAGAGGGCCTCTTCTGTCTTGGTTAGAGTGACTGGTAGGTTCCAGCTACATACAGACATTTTGAGTTAGAAGTATAATGTTTAACTACTGCACCACCAAGCTCATCTAACAGTGATAAAAACCAAATCAAATCTACTGTTGAGTGATTCTAACTCATAGCAACCCTCTTGGACAGAGTAGAACTATCCCATAGGATTGCCAAGTCCATAAATCTTCAAGGATGCAGACTGCCATATCTTTCTGACATTGGAGCAGCTGGTGGGTTCAAACTATTGACGTTTCAGTTAGCAGCTGAGCGTTTAACCACTGCACCCTATCCACTTTGTATATCATAACTTTGAATTAAGCGCATTTGATTCTCTGGCAATACTACAGGTAAGCACAAATATTATCCCCATTTTACAGATGATGAAACTAAGACTCAGCAACATCTAAGTCATAGAGCTAGGAGCTGTGTGTGGTAGGTTGCATAATGGCAGTCCAAGGATGCCCACATCTGAATCCTTGGAGTCAGAGCCCATGTTACCTCACAAAGTAAACGGGACCTTGCAGATGTGGTAAGTTAAGCATCTTGAAATAGGGGGGGTTCTCCAGGCTTATCATTGTCCATAGCCATGACCCAGAGCAGACCATTGGTGATAAAGATGATGTAAGACTAGACAGCTTCTGTGGGATCCCGAGTCCCACCTCTCTGCCTTCACAGAGGTGAGGGTTCCAGCGTGTAGCTTCACTCCATCAGATGATAGCCTGGAAGACAGTCACACAGTAATGGGAATCCTAAGGAGCTGTGGTGGTGGAGTGAAACGCTAGACATTTCTCAAGCTGAAAGAACAAAAAAAACCAAACTCAAGCCTTGAGTTGCAGTGCTTAGAGATGTTATGGACAAAATCTTGAATGATCCATGAAGCAGCACAAGGAGGTTGAGAGAATATTCAGAATTACAGTATCAAAAAGAATGGGCCAATATTGAAATATTTTAGGGAATACCATATGATCTAGAGTGAATGGTAAGAAAGGAAGGAAGAAGTTCAACCAGCAGTGAAGACATTGGTAAAAAATAAGGCCCAAATAATCGGTGGAACCAACTGACATGTTGCGGTGCATCCGCGGATGTGCTCACCAGTCTATGCCAAGAAATTTGGAGGACAGCTGTCTGGCTGACTGACTAGAAGAGATCCCTATTTTCCCATTCCCAAGAAAGATAATCTGACAGAATGTGGAAATTATCAAATAATACCATCAATATCACATGAAAGCCAAATACTGCTGAAGAGCATTTTAAAAAAATAGCTAAAACATTACATAAACAGACAACTGCCAGAAGTTCAAGCTGGATTTAGAAGATGCTGTGGCACCAGGAATATCATTGCTGATGTCAGGTGGTTTCTGACTGAAAGCAAAGAATACCAGAGGAATGTGTTTGTGCTTTTTTTTTGGCTACGCAAAGGCGTTGACTGTGTGATCACAGCAAATTATGGCTAACATTGTAAAGAATGGGAATCCTAGAACACTTTATTGTACTCATGTGAAACCTAGACCAAGAAACTGCTGTGTGAACAGAGCAAGAGAACATGACATGGTTTAAAATGAAGAAAGGGATGTTTCAGGGTTGTATCCTTTCCCCCTGTCTATTCAGTCTATATGCTGAACAAATTATTCAAGAAGCTGGACTCTGAAGAAGAATGCAGCATCAGAATTGGAGGAAGACTCATCAATAACCTTTGTTATGCAGATGACACAGTTTTGCTTATTGCAAATGAGGAGGACTTGAAACACATAATGCACCAGCTCAAACACTTGAATCCTTCAATGTGGATTGCATTTCAACATCAAGAAAAACAAAAATGCTCACTACTGGATCAATAGATGACATCCTGTTAGATGGAGAAACAATTGTAACTCTTGGTGACTTCATCTTACTTGGATCTACATTTAGTCCACTTAGAAGATCAGGGGACATATTGCACTGGGAAAGTCTGTAGTCAGGGACCTCTCTAGATTACTGAGGAGCAGTGAAGTTATTTTGAGGACTAAGGTGTGTCTGATTCAGACTGTAGTCTTTTTCAGTCATTTGCTATGCTTCTGAGAACTGGACAATGAATAAGAATCTCAGAAGAAAAATTGATGTCTGTGAACTGTGATATTTGAGAAGAGAACTGAATATCCCATGGACTGACAAAAGAATAAATAGATAGGTCTTGGAAGGTGCAGCCAGAGTGCTCCTTGGAGACAAGCTTTGTCTTACATACTTTGGGCATGTTGCTAAGAGAGGCTGGCTGTTCCTTGGAGAAGGGCATCAAGATCGGGAAGGTGAAGGGTGTCAGTAAAGGAGAGGAAAACCACATGGACTGACACAGTGACTGCTGCAATGGGCTTCAGTGTTTCAGAGATTGGCACAGGATCAGACAGAATTCAGATCTATTGTTCATAGGGTCACTGTGAGTTGTACTCAACTTGACGTCACCTCACAGCAACAATTAACCAAAGGGTCTTCAACTGTTATCCACCAGATGCTGCTCTGAGAGGGCAAGATGGACAGTCTCTTCCTGTAAAGATTTACAGTCTCAGAAAACCATTGAAGGTAGATTATGAATCTGAATCAATTTCATGGCAGATCTGGGGAGTCATGGCCCAGCCAAGTTGACCTATGGTAATGGAGATTACAGTTCAGTCCATGACATTCAGTTACGTTCACAGATGGCGAAAGGCAACCACCATCCACCACCTGCCAGCAGCAAGCCTGTGCAGTGGTCCCCTGCCTCCTCAGGGATGTTGCTAGGCATCTAGATTAAGAGATAAGTAAGATAAAGTGGGTAGCTCTGTGCACATGATGCTAACGGCGCAAATATTGATTGAAAGACTGCTGCACTGGGACTTTGGGAGAAGAGTTAGCGTGCTCTAGGAGGCTTCCCAGTCAAGAAGCTGCTTTATACTGCAGACTCAGGGCACAGGCACCTCTGAGAGACTGAAGAGAGGCCTTTGTCACAGTCAGGCCCTCTGTCCATCCCAGGACATGGGGACTTCACACATCAGAGAGCCTTTGTCTTACACATAGGGTCTTTTCCTAAAGGGCCCCTGCAGGTGGGGTGGCACTGTTGACGGAGGTTCAGACTTCAGATGAAGCAGAGCTGTGCAAAGAGCTTTTCTGAGGCTGTGGTCTGAGCAGCTTGAACATGAACCAGTGTTCTGAGCAGTGTGGACCCCACGCCTGTCCTGTCCTGGAGGGACAGTCACACTTGTTCAGATCACACTTGCTTGGGCCAGGTGATCCTGAGAGGGACAAGACCTTCCTACCAGGGCCTGGAGCTCATGTGCCCTGCCTGAGAGGGATGCCCCTTGGTGGCACACAGAGTAAGGGCTATGCTGTGCTAACCTCAAAGGTCAGTGATTCAAGCGTGGAGGAAAGACTGGCGTGCAGTTCCAGGTTGAAGAGCCCGGGGCCCATCGTGACAGAGATTCTACCAGTCTCCATCAGCAGGAAGTCTTTTCCATGATTGGATTTTGTTCTGTATTTTTCTCCCATATGTCCAAACCTTTTGAGGTGCTGGTCAGAGGGCTCAGTAGCACTCATGAGCAACATACTCCTCAGAAATAATGAACCATTTTGAGCTTAAAGGACAAGATTTGCCCAAAAACAAAGCTCCAAAGTCAGGAGGGACAGGAGAGAAGTGCTGATGGCAGGGAATCCTGGGAGGAGGTAGTAAGAATGCAGCTAATACTGTGAAGCAAAAATGCCTGTCAGTTGTTGAGTGGAAGTGAATTTTCTAAGCAAACTTCCACTCAATCCATGAGAAGGAAGGAAGGGAGCCTGGTAGGAAGCCTGGTGGTCTGTTCTGAAGAACTAGCATCCAGCGCTATGGAGTGGAGGGCTCTACAACACTCAGGGGGCTGTGTGAACTGAATTTTTAAAATAAAAGTCATCAGCAGTAGTTGTGTTCTGCCACTGTTTTATTTTGAAGAAGCCATGGTGTTCTTAAACATGATAATTTGGTCTGGCTCCTCTGTGTCCATCAAACCATGGCCTGAGAGCTATGACATCCCACAACAGCACTGAGATGAAGACACGTTCAGTTGAACCAGGATCCACTTTATCTGCTGAAAGTGACAGAAAACCCAGTTACAACTAGTTTATTCGAGAGGAAAGGAATAAAGGAAGTGAAGTTCTGATGCACATGACAGTGGTGGTAGCAAAAATGGTGGTGGAGTTTATGACTCATGACTTAAAAAAAGATCATCGCTCAGACTGTTGAGCATGGCTGGTGTGGTGGTGTAGGAATAGTTCTACAAGTTCTCTGACCCTCCGCCTTGTAGGAAACATGCTGCTGTGGGGGCCATTCCAGCTCCTAGCAATCCCATGGGACCATGTGCAGCTCTTCCATCGGGCTTCCTGGGCTGTCAGTGTTGACCAGAGGGGACTGTCTGGTCCTTCTCCCACAGGATGGTGCATTCAGACTGATAACCTTTCAGCAAGCAGCCTACCACCTGTTACACTACACTTCCATTGTCCCGGCTCTTCTAACTGTGGGGGTCTCATTCCCTCCCACCGACTCTGTGTTAGGCTTTGTTTCTGGTCGCCAGTGAAAGGAGTGCAGTGTGGTGCTAGTGTGTGATTCCTGTTCCTCTGCTTGGCTTATCCTGCAACGCTGCCCCTTACCCTGGTCAGCCTGCCACCCGTACGTCTTGAGGACACTCAGGCAGCCTGTGGAGAGGCCTGTGTGGGGTGGAGCAGGGGTGACGTGGGTCAGTCACTGTGGAGGGACCTTCAGTCCTGGCTTTGTCGTGTGCCTGCAGCCCTGGCCACTGCCTTGACTGTTCCTGCAGAAGACTCCTTGAGCCAGGATCACACAGCATGTTCAGAGACCATGCGAACCATAACAGGTGCTGTTGTTGGATCGACCACAGTTCAAGTTCTCGTTCCGGCAGGTCCTCAAGACTCAGTCTCTTGATTCTTCCTGTTACCTCTTCCCGTTACTCTAGCTCGTGACAGTAGCACCGCCATCATTGCTTCCCCTTCTCATCTCCATCAGCAAAAAAGGTGGCCGGGTCTCTCCCCTGAGTCCCTCCAGAAAGCGTGGAATTGACTCTAAACGGACCAGCCTTGGTAGTGTGCTTCTCTCTCAACCAGACGCTGTGACCAGGGCCTAAGTGAATACGGTGAGACCTCGAGCCTGTGGTCAGGAGGGGGTGTTCTCTGGAGCAGGACAGCATATTTGGTGGGGTGTCAGAGAAAGAGAGGAAGACCCTCAGGGAGATGTGTGGTAAGGAGGTAGCAACAGGGGACTCTTGTCACCAGGATTATGAAGACAGCTCAACACTGGGCGGTGTTTGGCTTATTGTATGGAGGCTCACGGTGAGTTGTAACCACCTTCATGACAGCAACGCCAGTGTGCCAGGCTAGGGATACATCAGGGGACAAAAACTTAACAAGCATTCCTGTCTGGTAGTGTGTGCATGCCAGGGAATAGCTTCTGAGTAATTATTTTTAAAAGTAAATCCCAATTAACATACCATATTTACCATTTTCCAGCTGTGTGACTTTAAATAAGTCACTTTCTTCTAAGACTTAACTATCCATCTCTGAAAAATTAAGCTATGATATGCATTCCTCCCCCCTGGCAATATTTCTCTGAAGAGCAAATGAAGCTACGAATGTGGAAATAATATATAAACAAGAGAATACTATTGCTTTTAGTGGTAAAACCAAATGCACAGACTGGAAAAAAATATTTAAAAATATGTATGACTAAGAATTGATATTGAATTAAATGATAAATATATAAACAATCTTTCCAACTTAGTAAGAAGACAGATGACCCAATTAAAATTCGCAAAATATTTGAATAGCCTTTTCACTGAAGAAGATATACAGATGACAAAGGCATGAGAAGACATTCAACATTGTTAGTAACAAAGACATACAGATTAATCTACAATGAGATAATCATTTCCTATTCATGAAAATGAAGAAAAATAGTGAAGGCTGAACCTCAGCTTTATTTATTACATAATGTTCATCATCAATCGAATTCATGGACAAGTGTCCCTATGTTATTAAGTAGAATGCTGCTGTATTGTTTAGTGCCTTCAAATCAGCTCCAACTCATGTCACCTCATGTAATGCAGAACGAAATCTTGTCCAGTCCTGCAACCTTCTTTTTGGTCATGTGTGTAATGGAAGCCTCAGAGAGCTGGACAGTGACTAAGGATGGCAGAAGAAGAATCAATGCCTTTGAGTTGTGGTGCTGGAGAAGAGCAGTGAACACAACCATGGACTGCCAAGGGAGCAAACAGATCTGTTCTGGAGAGAGTGAAACCAAGTTTCTCCTTGGAGGTAAGGATTTTGAAACTCTGTCTCACATACTTTGGGCATGTGACCAGGAGAGACTGGTCCTTGGAAAAGGACATCATGCTCAGAAGAGTGGAGGGACAGCGCAGGAGAGGAAGACCCTTGAGATGAATTGACAGAGTAACTGCGGTAATGGAAGTATTATGTTGGAGTTAGTGAGACTGGCTCAGGACAGGGCAGAGCTATTGTACATAGGGTCCTATGAGTCCCAGGCAACTTGACGGCACATAACAACAACATGTGTCAGTCCATCTCAGGAAGAGCCTTCACGGGAAGACACATGAACAACCTCCTCTTCTGTGACTACAGCCTCTGAAAACCCACTGGAGGGTCAGGGTCAGCTGGGAGTTGGTTCTGAACTGATAGCAGATGGTCACAACCTTTCCAAACATGACAACCTCTTCTGATGATTGTCCACAGTGAACCAGCTAAAAATCTGACCATCTTCTCTTTCTGAAACATTCTGGGAGTGTTTCTTCTGAATTTGATTTTCCCATTCTTCTTGCAGTCCACAACATAGTCTCTGTTCTTCATGCCACACTACAGTTCCAACACATTGGTTCTTCTGTCTTCTTTTTGCAGTACCCATCTTTCCTATACCTGTTGCTGTTGTATACTGTTTAGCTGGAACCAACTCATAGCTGGTCCTCCAATGAATTTTCAGAGGCAATAAATCGCACCAGAGAAGACTGCCCAACTTTCTCCCAAGGAGCAGCTGGTTGATTCAAATTACAAGCTTTTGGGTTGGTGGTGCAATTCCTTACCACTAAACCACCAATCTCCCTATAAATAAGACTTAGAATTAAAAGGACATGACTCCCATTGTGAAAGTCAAGCATATTTACTGAGTGGAAGAACACAGGTACATGCAGGTGTTCTGGATGATGCCACATGTGTGAACTTTGAGAAGAGGCAGCATTAAGCTATAGTGACATGATGCTGATCCAGGTTGTCAAGGCAGTGGAAGGGACAGCAGTGGCACAGAAGTGAGCAATTGGGCTTTAGGGTTATGTTTTTATTCTCTGTCTTGATTGTGATGATAATTTCATGACAATGCACTTTTCAGAACTCATGAAACCCATGAAATCAAAAGACAAATTGCGTCAGGAAAATCTGCTGTTAAGGACCTCTTCAGCGTGCTGAAGAGCGAGCATGTCGGTCTAGAGACTAAGATACGCCTGGTGCAGTTGTAGGCCATGGTCTTTGCAGTCACTGATCAGAGAGCTTGTGGGCAGTGACCAAAGATGACAGAATTATTGATGCCTTTGAGTTGTGATGCTGGAGAAGACTATTGAACATACGGTGGACTGCCAAGAGAACTAGAAGGTCTGTCCTGGAGAGGATGCAACAGAGCTAGTCTTTAGAGGCAAGGATTTTGAGACTCTCTTCTCACATACTTTGGGCATGTAGCCAGGAGGGACTAGTCTTTGGAGAAAGATACCATGCTTGGAAAGGTCCAGGGACAGCACAGAAGATGGGAAGACCCTGGATGAGATGAATTGACACAGTAACTGGGGTTAATGAAGGTAGGTGGGTCAGAAATACTGATATTGGCTCAGGATAGAGCAGGGTTCAGAAGGACTGTGCAGTGCTTGCTTATGCAGAACATATAATAGAACTGGACCAGTACAGAGAAGATTAGCATCACCCTTGTACAGGGATTACATGCATATTAGTGACGCGTTTGATATTTAAGAAAAGAAATATTGTGCATAGGGTCACTAGCAGTTGTAGTCGACTCATTGGCACATAGCAACAATAAAAACAAACTCTGTATATTACATTAAAAAGTGAGCCCATGTTTAATAGTATTTGACCTTAACTGGCCATGGTCTTGGGATGTCCTTGGAGAGGAGTGGAGAAGCCCACGTCCTGCCCCATTGTGCCCAAAGAGCCAGCATGGCCTCCCACAGTTCTCTGCAGTGTTCAGAGGGCTTCTGAATGATTCCATTGGCTTGATTGCTCAAAGTGGTGTTTAGATAATTAAGATGTGTAATCACATATGTGGTCTGGTGACCTGGTGGCTGGATCAGGCTGTTTAGGGCCTGATTTCACCCACGCTGTGCTTTAGTTCTGAGAAATTTCACATCCAGATCCAGACATCTGGCTTCCATGGGAAAATGATTGGGAGCTTTGGGTAGGTCACAAATGTGGTGAATGGTGACCTGGGTGAGCATGGAAGCAGCCTGTGTCCTCCTACTCCCCCAGACTCAGCTCCCCACACTGCTCTGATTACCTGATTGCCCTGGAGGCGTTTCTGTGGAGACGATTTGTTGATTCACTGTGTGCATTTAGGGGCAGCATTTAGATGCAGTTTGTTATCTACAAAACCTCCTTTAGTTTTTATCACAGGTCTACAAGATAAATACTCTCATTTAGTTTATATAGGGCAGACTTAAGGTCAGTCAACAAAGTACACTTCCAAACATCACCTAACTAAAAAATTGTATATGCTGACCTAGTGGTGGTCTGCCCTCCTGCTCAGTACACCCACTCCTCATTTATCAATAAAGTTACATTCCAAAGACCAGATCATTATGTGAAAATGAATGTGTCACAAAAATCCAGGATGACCACCTCAGCTCACAGAACGGAGAATGAGCTCATCATTTTACAGCTGCCAAATTATGCCATTACGTAGCTACTGAGAGCTGTGACTCCTCCGGTTGACACACAGCCTTCACATCACAGCCAGCATTGCTGTCCCCACACCTCAGCGGTCTTTACCGTCAGTTGTACGTCATTAACATGCAAAATAGAAGCCATTTTACTACAGTTGTGATTTGAGTGTTGGTAACAAGACCGTCCACACATGAGGAGCTGCTTGTATACTCTGGCCAGCAGTGATGATGATGATGATGATGATGATGAAAGATGGCTCGGTGTCTGTTACTTTTATTGGGCATCTCTTGTGACAGGTTTCTGTTCCACAGACCCCGTGGCCACCTGGTTTTGCCGTTTGTTAAAGATCTTTTTCTGTACACCTGTGTTCATAGCAGCATTGTTCACTATCTCAAGAAGATGGAAAAAGCCCCAAATGTCCAACCACAATAAAATGGATTGAGGGGAAGAAAAAGAGATCTTTTTGTTGTTGTTTCTTAGTTTTCACTATTGTTGTTGTTATTGATTGCCTTGGAGTCGAGCACTACTCATAATGACCCTATGAACAAAAGGCCTGAAACCCCTCTACAACTGTCAACATTTATCAAAGTTCATAGGGTTTCCAGAGGCATGTAATTTAGGAAGTGGATGCTACTTCGTGGATTCCACTATCACTGCCTCTTATTCTCCATATCCTTATAATCCTATCTTCACCTGTCTCTGGGGACTGATGTGGGAGTGATGACATCAGTGAACCGTGTACATCAGCACATGCTTGTATGTATGTAGTCGTGTGTAGTGTCTATTACTAATGATAAACTGTGAACAAAACACAAAGGAAAGAGGTTGTGGGTTCAGGTTGTTGTAACTTGAATACAGCTGAAGTCCAGAAGCACCTGGACGCCCATGCTTTGGTTGATTCAGAGCTTCAGGTGCAACAGGAATCAAACCAGAGTCATGGCCATTGAGTGATCCCAACCCCTGGTAACCCTGTAGGGCAGAGCACAGCTGCGGAGTAGAGCTCCCTGGAGTGTAGTCTATGGAAGCAGACGGTAGTCTATGGAAGCAGACTACCTCATCTTCCTTCTGAAGAGCAGCTGGGCTTCCTGACTACTGTTTCTGTTAGCAGCTGAATGCCTAACCACCACATCACTAGGGCCCCATTGTTGCTTAATCATGGCTGCTACTGTTGTTGAATGGAATGGACCTTGTCCTCAGATGCACCCAGTTTCTTTCTTTAAAAAAAAAAAACCTAATTTACAAAATTCTAATTTATCATTTCCCAGAACATATTCTTCCAATTTCCCTCACCCCCAGCCCATCAAATTGTATAGTCCCATAATTAATACCCTCCTTCCCCCACACATCCTTGTCTCTCTTGCTTCCACACCCCCTTCAAACCCCCCCCCCCCAGATCCTCATACTCATTCCACAATAATGGTCTTATACCATATTTGTCCTTGTGGGACCAGGTTAGTTCGCTCAGCATAATGCTCTCCAGTCCCTCCCAAGTTAGGTAATAATTTACAAAATCATTGTTCCTTTGTGCTGTGTACTATTCCATTTTGTGAATGTACCATAATTTCTCAATCCAGTTATTTGTGATTAGACCTCTGGCCCAGTTTCTTTTTGTCTCTAGTGTGGTCTCCCCTCTGGCAGTGGGAAAAAATACTCTTTTTCAAAGCTGTTCCTTCAGAAGGATTATATAGTCCTGTAGAAAATGAAAACAGAGCTGTGCAGGAGGCTGCCTAGGCTTCACACCTTGTCCATAGAACCCCTACAGCTGCTTCTGACTGAGAATCCAGTGGGAACTGCCAGAGGAGAGGAATGAGCAGATCTGTGATGACCGCCTGATGACCGCCTGATGACCAAATCACCCACCGCAGGGGAATCACACACCCATAGGAATGTGAAGACCACAAGGAGTGGGAGACAGTGACTGGGAAGGGCACTGTGAAGACCACAGTGAGTGTTGGACAGAGCCCAGGAAAGGGACAGAGTCCTGGAGAGGAACAAAGTAAAGACCACAGCAAATGCGGGTCAGAGCCCAACAAGGGCAGTGTAAAGACCACACTGAGTGTAAGATAGGACCCAGGAGGGCCAGTGTTAAGACCACAGCGAGTGTGGTACAGAACCTGGGAGGTGGGTGGTCTGAGACTACACCAAGTCTGGAACAGAGTCTAGGAAAGGCATCATCACCATGGGAGCGTCAGAAACAGTGGGCCTCTCCATGAGTCTGCAGGAGACAGACACATGCGCAGGTTGATAAGCACTGCATTCTGAAAGAAAAGTTGGCAGTCCCAGCCCCCCCGAGAGAGGTGCTTTGGAAGAAAGACCTGGTGATCTCCCAGACGCTCAGCCATTGAAAGCCCAGTGGAGCACAGCACTCCTCTGACACACGTGGGGAGGGCGTGTGTGCTGTGAGTGGAAACTGTCCCCATCGTGGCTATGGTTTGTTTGTTTTGATGGAAGCTTGAAAATTCACACCAGATGGACCCAGGAGAACCTGCTAATGATGATTGTCATGATGAGAAAACAGGATAGCTCATCACGCAGCAGAGAAGGAACTACAGCAGATTTCATTTCATCACTTCACATTATCACATTTCACAGATACAGAGTTTTTTAACAAATCACAGCTTTGTAGCAACCCTGTGTCATGTAAGTTCCCTGGGGCTCTTTTCCCAACAGCATGTGGTCACTTTGTGTCTCTGTCACGTTTTGGTCATTCTCGCTCTGTTCCACACTTTTTCATCGTGCTGTTTATTGCCCACTTCATAGATCAGAGTTTAAATGTAAGTGTTCTGTACAACTGTGAGATAGCAGATTCATATGACGCTCTTTACTGTGGCATTCACTTTATTATAATGGTCTGGGAACTGAGCCTGCAATATCCTCAAGATACACTTGTATGTAACTAGAAAGAAAAGGAACATTCTAAAAAAAATTGTGGTCATTCTTTTTGCTTCCCATAGTTCTTGACTACCATTTGAACTCCCCCTGTAGTGCAGATATGATAAATTAAATAGATTTTAAAAGTACTTTTAAAAATGCAATGCAGTAGATGCCTGTGACTGTCCACTGTGAGTGACTGGGTGCCACACTCTGGTCCTGTGACGTCCCGTCTGTGAAGACATGATGTCTCTGTAACTATCACCCTGGAATGTAGTATTTAAAATTACTTATAAAAGAAGCTTGAGCATTTACATATCTTCTTTTCTTGGTGTGAAATGCCCCTTTTCTCTCTATCAGAACATCCATCCTCCTCTTTTATTATTCAATCTCAGTGTCCTCATTTCTGGGAGCCTCTGACCTCTGCTTCTCCCAGCCCAAAAGAGCAGAGACAATTTCCCTTCAATCTGGTCCCCTGATACTCTCTAGCTATATATAACTTTTGCTTCTTTGGAATCCTTTATGACTAAACTCTTTGTCTATGGAAATATAAACAATAAGTTAATACTGCCCAAATATGAAGGCATATTAAGGACAGTTGGGAAGCAATGATTAGGACAGGTAATCACTGACTCAGCCATCACTGAGTGAGAGAACGATAGCTGTTTGACGGCAGCCTTGAACTTGATTGTCATACAGTTAAGAAAAATATCCCCCACATTAATGGGCCTCTGTTACATTTGCCTGTTTCTCCTTCCCCTCACTCATTAGCTATTTATTGGGCATATGCTAAGTGAAAAATGTGGCATCAGGATTGAAGGAAGGCTCATCAATAACCTGTGTTAAGCAGGTGACACAACCTTGCTTGCTGAAAATGAAGAAGACTGAAACACTTGTTGAAGAAGAGGAAAGATCGGTATGGGTGACATCTCAGCTGTAGTCGGCTGCTGTGCTTGCTTTTTTAAGCTGAGCGAGCATTCTTGCCCTCCCCAGAAAAAGCCCACTCTGAGGGAGAAGGTGGAAAGGCCCACATGTAATTTGAGTCTCCTTTCACCCTTCCCACCCAGTCCACAGAGAAAAAAGCAGTGTATGTGGGCTGGTTAGTATCAGTCAGGACTGTTGGAAGTAAGCTTGTTTTCTTCCTATAATTATTGCTGTCGTGCACCGTTGAGTCAGAACCAACACATAGCTGACCCTCCAGTGGATTTTCTGAGGCAATATATCCTACAAAAGGAAATTACCTTCTCCTGCATGATTGCCCATCTTTCTACCTGAAATAGCCAGCGATTAATTTGCCATGGGACAGTAAATGATGAGGTTATTGTTGTTATTATGTGTCATCAAGTTGTCTGAAATGCATAGCGACTCTGTACAATGCTCTGAACCCTGCCCTATCTTGAACTAGTCACACCATCTACCACCATTACCCTAGTTACTGTGTCAGTCTCTCTCTTCTGGGGTCATCTTCTCCTGCCCTGTGTCTCTACCTTTCCAAGCATGATGTCCTTCTCCAAGGACCGGTTCCTCCTGGCCACATGTACAAAGTATGGGAGACAGAGCTTCAAAGTCCTTGCCTCCAAGGAGCAGCTTGATTTTAGCATCTCCCGGCCCCTTCTTTGTTCTCTTGGTGGTCCCTGGTATGTGCAGTACTCTTCTTCAGCACCACAACGCAAAGGCATCAATCCTTTTACTGTCATCCTTAGTCATAATTGGGAAGACTATGGCCTAGATCAGATGTACCTTAGTCTAGACTGACACTGCTGCTCTTTAGCACTTTGGAGAGGTCTCTGACAGCAGATTTCCCTAATGCAATTCATCTTTTGATTTCCTGACTTCTGGTCCCAACAGTGTTGATTATGGATCCAAGCAAGCTGAAACTGTGAACAACTCAATCTCTTCTTCCATCTATCATGGTGCTGCCAGTTGGTCCAGTGGTGAGAATCTTTGTCTTCTTGATGTTGAGCTTCAATCCATCTTGAAGACTATAGTCCTTGACCTCCTGCAGCAAACACTTTGCATCCTCAGTTTCAGCAAGCAAAGTTGCGTTATCTGCATAATGTGGTCGTTGTGAGTCTTCCTCCACGTCTGATCTCACATTGATTTTCATAGAGACCAGCCTCTCAAGTGATATATTCTGCATCTAGATTGAAAAGGATACATCCTTGATGTCCATCTTTCCTGATTTTGAACCATGCAGTGTTTCCTTGCTTTAAGGATTGCTTCTTGGTCCAAGTACAGATTTCTCATGAGCACAATCAGGTGTTTTGAGATTCCCGTTCTTCTCAGGGTTAACCACGATTTTCTGAATCCACACAGTGAAATGCTTTTACATCATCAGTGAAATGCAGATAGACAGTCTCGACACAGATAGACAGATAAGTACTCTGCTTTCAGCCAAGATCCGGCTGACATTGGTGACAGTCACAGCCTCTTCGAAACCCAGGTTGTGTTTCTGTTATTTCTCTGTCCACATACTGTTCCAGTCATTTTTGTATATAGGAAATTAGCACAGACACTTCAGATTTTGTTTTATAATACATACCACAGCACTACAGGATGGCACATGGATCATACAAGGCCACAGCCAGCCATGATGTGAAAGCTCTTACCTGAATGACTCATTGGACGGGGGCTTTGGTTAGTTGGTCCCCGTGTCTGGGTGCTGTTTGTTAACGAGTCATTGTTCTTGCCACCTTCAGGAGCTTTGCCAGATCAGAGCAGGTTAACATTTGTTATTTAGTGATGTCACATCACCTGCCCAGTGGAGAAGCCATTCTCTGATATTTGCATTTGAGCTCTGTGATAGCCCCAGTGTGGATGTGATGGACGGGAAGTGGAAGCTGTGCCCAAGCGAAGAGTCCCTTTTCCTCAGCTGAAGCTGGCCTCTGCTGTCAGAGGGCGTGCCCAAGCCTGTGCCCGCCCTTGTGAACCGTGAAGTCTCCCACTCACTTTCTGTAGGCTCCCTGTCTGCTCCATTAGGCATATTCTGGAAATCAGAAGGTTTCAGGATAGTTTTTATGTCCCTCATTACATTGGGTTTCATTCATTCGCATTGCCTTTTATACAGTCATTCGTCTACATTATGTTTTATGTAATTCTTTACTATTAATCAGAGTCTTTTATCACCCCATCAGGACATTTTATTAAATAAGAAGTGAACAGGAGGTCTCTGTTGCGATCAGCCTGGTTTTTGATGGCTGGTTTTCCATGACAGTTCCCCTCCACGCTGGTCAGCAGCCTTAGAAATGGTGCCGTGAGGCTGGTTTCAGGACTGTGTGTACCCGCCTCACCCCTCCTGCTTGGAGAAAAGCCGTATCTGGAGTCCCTCCTTCTCTGAAATGCTATGAACTTCAGTTTCTGTTTTAAGTAGAAATCCCCTCAATTGTGCAAACTTCAATTTGCACCTTCTCCTGGAGCCTGGGAATTTGATTCTGCCTTGATGCGATACCTCTGGACTCCTTCTTCTGCTTGGCGCTGTGCCTTTGACGGATCAGTGGTGCGCACATGGTCCCCTCATTTACGGAGAGACTGCTGAGGGCGAACAGGAAAGACAGATACTGCTATGATTGAAATTACCATGTTTTGCCGCTAAGCTCATTTTACCTGCCCAGTTTTCATCTAATTCACTGGAGTCAGCCATAAATGGCTTATTACTGGGTCGTTTGGTGGTCCCACCAAGCCCCTGGGTCACTCGGGCAGGAAATGAAATGCAGAGTGATACAGATGCAATTAAGCATTCTGCTCTCTCTGGCCATTCCTGGCCGCCCTTCCAGCCTCCTCTCTGGCTCGGGAGCAATTAGACACTTTCCCGGCAACCAGAGCTGGGATTCCTCTGTGTTTCTTAGTTGTAGGGAAGGAGGGAAAATGAGTAAAAGATAGTCGTTATTAAATCACCAATTGCGAGTGTTACCCACAGGCACAGAACACTTTCCCGCACTCCTCCCCCAGTGTTCAGCCACACAGCCCAGCAGCAGACCTGGCTGAGGACACACTGCCCGGAGCATCACGTAGGCGCTGCGCTCACTGGGATATAAAATAAATTTGAAATCAGAACTACTGATGCTCTGTGCAATGTGCACACTGAGATATAAAATAAAGCTGAAATCAGAATGACTGTGAACCTACTACCACTGAGCCCCTTCTCACTCATGGGGACCCTGGAGGACCCAGTGGGATTGGCTCCCCTGCAGTTCCAAGCCTGTAAGCCTTCAGGGGAGCAGACTGTCTCATCTCTGCCTCATCCTTCCACAGAGTAGCCAGACCTTGGTTAGTAGCCAAACACTTTACCACTTGTACCACTAGGGCTTCTAAAATGCGTCATTAAAAAAACACCTCACCCCACTGTCATTCAGGTGATTCCAACTCAACAGTGATCCTGTAGAACAGGGCAGAAGACTTTTCTAGGGAGTGTCCTCTCCAGAAGTAGACTGCCACAACTTCCTGCAGAATGGCTCCCGGGTTCAGACCACTGACTGTGGTTAACGGTAAAAGGCCTTAGCCACAGTGACCCAGGGTGCCCCTCATATCTCTTAAAGCATGAGAAGTGACAAGCAGTGGTTTCTGTTTTTACCCGCTGTAGGGCACCTTTGTGAGAACAGTGGCCATGCCACCTTCCCTTCTATTCTGACAGTGTCAGGAACCTAGAGCTTCAGAGCTCAGGATCCCATTATGAATGTGACAAGCTGACTTCCCTGTAGTTGGCAGCCACGTGATTCAAAGACAGAGAATCAGCAAGAGAGGAAGTGTTAGCGCAGAGGTGAGAAGAGAGGGAGAGCCCTGACCAGCTGGGGTGCTCAGTACCATTTCCTCCTCAAGTTCTTTCTTTTTGTTCTTACTGGGTGCTGTCCATTCAGCTCCAGCTCATAACTCAGGTAACACAGACGGAAGCCCTGTCCGCCCAGCCCCCCATCCTCAGAGTCTGCACTGTGCTCAGCCATTGCTGCAGACATTGTGTCAGCTGGTCTCATTGGGGAGGTTCCTGTCTTTCACTGACTCCCCCCTTTTCCAAGCGTGATGTCCTTTCCCAGGTGTCTGTCCCTCCTCATCATGTGTCTAAACAAAGCCTCACCATCCTCTCCTCTAAGGAGCACTCCAGCTTCACTTTTTGGAGGCAGATTTGTTCATTCTTTTGACCATCTGCATTGTATTCAGTATTCTTCAATTGAATACAGTGGGCACCCCTTCTTAGCCTACTTTGACTCCGAAGGGCAGCCCTCTGTTCCCTTTTAGATTTTCCCTTCTTAAGCACCTTTGAACAGTCATCAGAACAGAGCACGGCGACATTGCATGGTTCAAAATCAGGAAGGGTATATGCCAGGGATGTACTCTGTCTCCATACCTTTTCAATCTATATGTAAAACTGATCATCTGGGAGGCTGGGCTGCATGAGAAGAAGGGTGGCATCAGGATTGGAAGAAGATTCAGATGACACAGCCCCGCTTGCTGAAACTGGGGAAGACCTGAAGCGCTTGCAGCTTCAATCAAGGACTGCAGCCTTCAATATGGATTGAAGCTCAACATCAGGAAAACAAAAATTCTTACCACTGGGCCAATTGGCA
This sequence comes from Elephantulus edwardii, assembly GCF_000299155.1. Lineage (NCBI taxonomy): Eukaryota > Metazoa > Chordata > Mammalia > Macroscelidea > Macroscelididae > Elephantulus > Elephantulus edwardii. The sequence goes on from NW_006399898.1 coordinate 614,198, forward strand.
GCACCATGATGGATGGTGAAGAGATCAAGAATGTTAACAGCTTTAATTTGCTTGCCTCCACAATCAGTACTCTTGGTACTAGCGGGCAGGAAATCAAGAGACAAATTACACTGGCAAAACTGGCTGTCAGGGACCTCTCCAGATTACTGAAGAACAATGATGTCTGTCTGGAGACTAAGATGTGCCTGATTCAGGCCATAGTCTTTGCAGTTGCTTGCTGTGCATCAGAGAGCTGGACAATGAATAGGGATGATAGTAAAAGAGATGATGCCTTTGAGTTGTGATGCTTGAGAAGAGTTTTGAATATACCATGGACTGCCAGGAGAACAAACAAGTTCATCTTAGAGAGGGTGACACCAGGCTACTCCTTGGAGGCAAGAATTCTGAGGCTTCGTCTGACATATGTAGGGTGTGTTGTAAGGAGGGACCGGTTCTTGGAAAGGGACATCATGCTTGGAAGGGTGGAGGGACGGAGAAAGAGAGGGAAACCATGAATAAGAGGGAGACCATCAGTGAGATGGATTGATAAGAGGGTAGGTGTGCCGGAGACAATAAAGTTGGCACAGGATAGAGCAGGTTTCAGGGCTGTTGTACATAGGGTCGCTGTGAGTCACAAGCAACTCAGCAGCGCATAACAACAACGAGCACCTCTGAATCCCATTTCTTACTTGCCTCCAAAACCCTTAGCAGGTAAAGACATGGAAATACTTAACTGGAAGGGCATGTGAAGCAAGATGGAGAATGATACCCTGTTTATGCAAAAATTCCTCCGACTCAACAACGTCCCTCCTGACCAAGTGGAGCATTAAGGCTGAGTGAACAATGTTAGTTACAGTTTGCATTGTTTCTGTTCATCTGAGTTCCCTTCAGAGCCTCCTCCTTGGAACTCACAGCATCCTCCCCCTCCACACCTCCCCCCTGTGCATGGAGATGCCACCCCACAGAGACGCTGCTGGAATCTAGCCCCCCTACCTGCCCCTCCAGTGCATAGAGATGCTACCCCACTGGGAAGCTGCTGGAACCTTCCCTTACTGAGCTTTGCGCGCCCTGTTTTCCCTCCTTGTTCTCAAGGGAAAGTGAGCCCCAGGGTAGTCGGGCTGGTGCATCATTATTATTTTTAAAAATCTATTTATTTCCACCTACCTAAGGAGAAAACAGCCTCACGGTGGGAATTTGTCAATCCGTGGTGGCTAAGTGAAAAGGTGGCCTCAGCTAGCTGGATGGTTTTAATGAATTTCTCAGAATTCTTTGGACGATCAATTGATTTCTAACTTCTTTCCACGAACTTAAGGATGGTGCACTGATTACAGCAACTGGTTGCTAACTGAAATGGTGATGTTCTGAACTACCAGCTGCTCCTTGGAGATATAGGAGTCAGTCTGTGCCTGTTAGGATCACAGCCTGGGGACCCGTGGGACAGTTGCACTCTGTGCTGGGGGGTGGGGGCGGTCACAGTGACTCAGTAGCAGTTGGTGGTGTCTTCTGTCGCTGTTTGGGTTTGTTTTTATGGGTTAGTCACAGACATAGGATGTTTCCAGATCAATCTAGAATTCTGAGTTTGTTCAAATACTTTATGAAGCTCTGGGAATTCTTTCCTATCATTCAGTGTTCTACCAGAAAACAAAATTCAGTCTTTAAATGATTCAAATGGAAGGATCCTGAGTGAGGGTTAAAAAAGAGATTTTGGTGCATCCAGGGTCAGTAGGAATAGGCAGCCTTCTTGACTGTCCACCAGAGGCTGGGGGTTTAAGTTTAGCCAGAGATTTGGAAGAAAGGGCCAGCAAGTTGCTTGAACAGAGACCGTGCTCGAAGTCCCCTGGGCCCAGCCCCTCTGTAGCACACAGCAACACTGTGAGTCGGAGGGGGCTCCATGGGGCTGGCCCCTGCTTGGTATGGACCTCAGAAAGCAGCAGCTGTTTCTGTCCCTGCCTGAAGTGAACAGGGCCACCAGGCCCAGCCGAAGGTGGTGTCCTGTGTGAACAACCCACTGTTCACCAGCTGAGTGGTCATCACCAAGAGCGGGGCAAGTGCCCAGCCCCGTGCTCCTGCTACGTGTCATTGCCGCTTCTACTAGTGGGAGCCAGTGGGAATCGGGATGCTGTGGGAAAGCCACCCATGGGCCCAGTGATGTGTGCCCTGGGGTCAGCTCCTCAGTGCAGAGAGTATATAGACGGTCAGCACTCTGTGAAGGTGACATTGAATGGACACCCAGTGTCCAGAGGGGAGAGGAAAAGTTGGTGGGAGAGTTAAAAGGCTGTAGTCTTTACAGAAGCCAAAGACCTCATCTTTGTCCTATGGAGATGGTAGGGTTGAATCACAATCACTGACTTTTTGACAGTGGTGAACACTTAACATCTTGCCGATGGTCCTGAGATCTAGAACCGTCCAGCTGCCAGGTTTTGTCCATTGCATCCTTCGGCTGAGAAGCCCACTGGCATCATTCTGCCCCTCGTCTCTGGGATGTTCATGATGCGTGTGTTTGTTTTCACTTTAAGTTGCAGGAACCACATGCGATAATATTGTGCCGTGAGGATCCATATTTCTTTAGCCTCTCACATGCGTGCTTCTGGCACAGACTTGCCTTCTACCATCTGTGCCACATTTCCAGCCTGCATCCTTACCTGGATCATATCCACACCTGAGCCCCACCCCCCTTGAGTGTGATTCCTGCTCCCCGCCCAGGGCTTCTGCCCTGAGTCAGTCAGCATCCTCTCTTCAGCCAGCTGGCCTCCCTTCACAGGTGTCCCCGTCCCCATTTCTCTGTACAGCCACTTCAGGAGGGCACTCCATTTTTTTCCATTTCTGTATATTTTGATGTGATTGTTAAGAATATACACAATTCAACACCTCTCCATGTATCGTCAGAGATGTTGACTACACTCTTCACACTGTGCTTCCAGTTCTCCCCACCTTTTTCTGATTTGTTCATCCTCCAGTACATAGACTCACTGCCTAGCTACTCCCTGCCCCCTAAGTTCTTGTCCAGTCTTTGGGGTCACTGTTGTTGATTTACTCCCATATGTTGTTGTTATTGCTGACTCATAACCATCCCACAAGCTGGCCCTCTATTGAGTTTTCAGAGGCAGTAAATCACACTGGAGGAGATTGTCCATTGTTCTCCCAGGAACACCTGGTGGGCTCGAACCGCGTGCATATTTGGGTTAGCTGTGCAACTCCTTACTACCAAGCCACCAGTTCTCCCTAACCATGTAGATAGCGATATCCCATACTAAAGGGCTTAAGAAGTATTTTCTGAGGATGTATGAAGCTTAAATTTATCCCTCTCACCCACTTTATGTACACTTTGAAATTTATCAATTCTCATTCTTAAGTATCTTAGCATTTTAAAGAATTGTTCAGATATCAACACAAGAGATGTGTTAAAGAGTGTCTCAGTTGTGTTTGGGGCCACCAGCTCACCTTCCGGAGAGGGATGGGCAATCCTCCTGTGCAATTAACTTGCCTCTGAAAACCTGCTGGAGGATCAGCTATGAATTGTTCCGACTCTATGGTAAACAACAAAAACAGTTGTGTGGTTGCTGTGCAATGAGTCTTCCAGTAAATGTGGCCTTTGATAACCTGCTGGAGAGTCAGCGTGAGTCATTTCTCACAAAACTCTCAGTCAGGTCAAGGGCAGTGAGTGAGTGAGAGTGTTTTTGTCTATTTTGTACCAATAAAATAGACTCCTTGTCACTTTGTAATCACTTTAGCAAATGTTGGTGAAGGTTGGCACTTGAACTTCAGCAAAACAACTCTAGATCAATGTCAGGCACAGCCCTGGCCTTAGAGAGTTTGAAGTAAAACGTTGCCTTCACGCAGGACCAGAGATTCTTTGAAAACTCAGTCAGGATCTGTCACCATGTTGAAGGCCTCCAGTGCTCTCCATCCATGGTGGGCTGTGAAGGAAAGGCCCTTGGCCTTCTCTCCGTCACTGGATGGGGGTGGTTAATCCCCAGACCAGGGTCCAGTCTCCATGCCACCAGGCTGAGGAGAGGCCTCCTGGGGATTGCTATTAGTAGACATCTCATCTGGAATTATTATTACAGCAGGCTGGGCCTCCTCCTCATCCAGGACTGCTTTGCCATGTGCTCCCCTGCTGTCATCGGCCCTAGTTCATGGTGGTCCCATTCATGGTGGGATACTGCCCGGTCCCTTACCATCCCTATGACTGGTGGGGACACTGCCCGGTCCCTTACCATCCCTGTGACTGGTGGGGAAACTGCCCGGTCCCTTACCATCCTTGTGACTGGTGGTGACACTGCCTCATCCCTAACTGTCCTTGTGACTGGTGGTGACACTGCCCGGTCCCTTTCCGTCCTTGTGACTGGTGGTGACACTGCCCAGTCCCTTTCCGTCCTTGTGACTGGTGGGGACACTGCTTGATCCCTTACCTCCCTGTGAGTGTTGCTGTGAGCCTGAGCAGGTTTCCTTGGAGCTTCCAAACTAAGACAGACTAGGGCAAAAGGCCCGTCACTATGCTTCTGAAAATCCAGCCAGTGAAAACGTTACATGTCACAGCTACCTGATTCACGACCCTCATGGGTAATAGGACCAGGCCGCATGTTGTTCCTCTGTGAAGGACTTGCACTGGTGGGATCAGCCCCAAGGACAGCTGACCGATCCTTCTAGACTAGAACGGTGTCAGAAAGCAGAGGAGGCATCATCTCATCGTCACATTGCTGTTGTGTTGGAACCGACTCGGACCTCCCAGTGGGCTCTCAAGAGGCTGTGACTCACACCAGGAGGACAGTGTCCATCTTTCAGCTGAGGGACCTCTGATGGAGTCAGACGGCTCCAAAGAGACGGCACGTTCAGTTAGCAGCGCATTTCCCTACAGACTACGCCACCAGAGTTAGAGGAATAGGAATTCAGATTGGGCCGTGAAGGCACTGTCTGTAAGCTGTTTATGCTGCTTTGTACTGTCATTATCATGCAAATGTAAACAAAACATTTACATATTATGCCCACATAGCAGACATGTGTGTATAATGTGAAGAAAATTAGATACGTGAACACTGTTTAAATTTTTTTTTTAAAGTGTGCCTCCAGGGTCCCCATCTTCCATGCAGGCTGTCAGTGTTGGTGGAGGTCCACCCACACAGGCAGAACCAGTTTTGGAACCAGATGCTTCCCTTCCCTGCCTCTTATAGGAGCCCTGTGTGTGCTGCTGTTAAAGCACTCAGCATTAAAAGTCCACGGCAGGTCTGCTCTATCCCCCAGGGTTACTGTGACTCTTTGAATTGGAGTTGCTTTTTATTTTGTTAGCCAGGTACTCGCTGTGCGACCTTGGAAACATTCCTTCCTTAACTTCTCTAATTCTTGATTCTTGTCAAAGAAGAATTGTGCTAAAGGATATACCTTCATGTTTTCATAGCACCTCTGTGCTTCCAGGGTCTTGTGCTTATAGGGCGCTTCTTGTAATTACAGGGTGATTCCAGTTCATAGCAGCCCTTCAGACAGTAGAACCCAGTAGACCCAGCCCATGAGGTTTGTAAGGCCGTCATCTTCATGGAAGCAGACTACCTCGTGTTTTGCCACAGGGAGCCTGGTGGGTTTACTGCTGGCCTTTTTGGGTAGCAGCCCAAGAGTTTGACCACTGTACCACCAGGCCCCCGTCCTCAGGGACTAGCCCTGGGGAGGCACCCCAGCCTCTTGATTACTTGGTGGGTAGCTTCCATTTGTCTGCGGCGTTTCTTACTGATGGCTCATCTATTTCAGAGCATGGAGCGTGGGCATCAACGGCTACTTTTCCCTCTTTATCCCCAACAGTGCGAGGCTGGAAGGGAAGGCTGGGTGGGCATCCTTGTGTGATGCAAGCTTCACACTCATGTGAGCCACCCCAAGCTCAAGGTTGAGTCATGAGTGGGGACAAGGGGAGGGGAGACTTCCTGTTTGCCCTTTAGTGGGGTGTGAAGTCATGGTGCTCACGTTCTAACTTGTTGCATTCCTACAATCTCAAACAATCTCATGAGGTGTTACTGGTTTTCGACGCATGTCAGCTGCCCAGGACCTGGAGAAGAGTTTGGGCTCTGGGATCACTGCTCGGCCTTGCTCCTGGATTTATCAGCCTCCTGTCTTCGCTTCCAATAGGGTGATATGCCTCTGAGGGTGCTGCATGTCAGCTTCCATTAATAGTGATCTGCTGTTTCACAGAATGAATGTTCCCTGTTTCAGACTCGTTGTCATTGAGTCACAGCTGGCTCATAGCTAACCCTGCTGAGGAGTGGTGGGTGGATCCAGACCACCAGAGAAGCACTGTCTTTGGGTTAACAACACAGCTTCCTAGGGGCTGCACCACCAGAGCTCCCTACACTGTTGCCAGTGTTGCTGTTGTTACTGTGTGCCCTCGAGTCTGAACTGACTGATAGCTCACCCTCCAGCGGGTTTTCAGAAGCAGTAAATTGCGTGTGAGGAGACTGCCCATCCTTCTCCTGTGGTGGATTTAAATTATGTGCTTTTGGGATTACAGGGAAGCTTCTTACCACTAGGCCACCAGTTGTCGTTGTTGTGTACTGTTGAGTCAAAACAGACCCATTGTTGACCCTCTAGTCAGTTCTCAGAGCCAGTCATCACATTGGAGGAGATTGCCTTTCTCACATGGAGTACTTAGTGGATTCAAACTGTGCACCTTTGGGATTGCAGCACAGCTTCTTGCCACTAGGCCACCAGAGCTCCCTTAGGGCACCACAGTTACAGCAAAATTGAAGGATGACTGACTGTACAGATAGCCCGGCCACTTTGTTTTCATATCCCCACGACAAAGTGAATATTGAAGTCGAGTGACCACAAAGATTTTTTGTTTTGTTTTGTTTTTTCTGTATATATAAGAGTCTTGTGCTCTAAGGCATTCGGTTAAAATTGGGCTGCTAACCAGAAGGCCATGAGTTCCAGCCCCAGCTGTTTGTCAGAAGTGAGATGAGCCGATTCTACAACCTTAGAACCCCAGTGGAGGCGCCTGTAGTGGAGGGAGACCGTGGGCTGACGACGCTCCTTGTGGGCAGGGGGATATTGATGTCATGGCCTCTTTTATGGTGCACTTTACATCTCTTTCTCATTGCCGTGGAGTCAGACTCACCTCCTAGCTGGCCCTCCAGGGGCTTTTCAGCAGCTCTAAGTTGCATAGGAGGGATTTCCCCAGCTTTCTCCTGTGGAGCAGCTGGTGGATTTGTACTGGCCACCTTTCGGTTAGCAGGGCAACTCCCCATGGATTATGTCCTCAGAGCTCCCTAAGTGTGTGGGGGCATGATAAAAAGTTTTTAATATTGTGAGAATGACCAAAATGGGACCCCGAGACAGGCAGTGAGCACACGCTTTTGGGGAAATGGCATTGACTGACATGCTCAGTGCAGGATTCACACATGTTCCATTTGTAAAATGAACAAACCACCACAACAAATACTATGGAGCACACTAGCAGGAAGTACAATAAAAGAAGTCCTCCTCCCCTTGTAGATTACATCCATATACCCCTGTATATTTTTAAGCCTGTATTGTGTTTAGACTAGCACGGCACACCTGATACTCAGTTGATGCCAGCTGCTATTATTTGTATTAACACTGAATACACATTCCCATGTGTTTATACATCTATTGCTAGGACGCATGTTTTTATTTAGAATGCTTTTCAAGTAGACAGAGTAACTGGCTATGGCATTGTTTCTAGGGAAGGAGAGACTTCCTTTCAATCACACAACTTGTACCAGTGAACAACCTGCAAAAAGGGGGTCACAGCTAAGGTGGAATCTTGCCATTGAAGGAAAAGGCAGACCTGAAACAAGCTCAGATTCTTGATGGAGAGTGGTGTCAGAAGAGACTGTGAATACTGCACTAGCTGAGAAGCCAAAACAAAGGGAGGAAATGATGAGGTTAAAGAGTTGAAGAGGAGATTTCAAAGGGAACATTTTGAAGAAGACAAAGACTCTGGACCAAACTGTTTGGCGTCCGAGGCAGGGTAAAACAGATGCCCATCAGAGCCCCCTTCCAGAATTTGAAGTTAAAGGGAGCTGGCGAGCGTGCTCACTTGAAGTGATCATCTGGGTCCGCTGCAGTGGAAGAAGGCATGCAGCAGTGAAGAGACCGGTGGAGCTTGGATGTGCTCCTTAATCACCACCTGCCCAATATGCAGAGATGCTATGGGTAAGTGAAAAAAGGTTAGTGGTTTCAGGAGCAGGGAGTCAAGAGGACCCCATTCACCTTGACTTGGTCCCACGTGGGCAGAGTCTAAGGCTGAATAAAGGGACCAGCTGGTCTGGAATGCAGGGAGAAGTGTGGACTCTTGGACCTGGTCACGAATGGCTGGGCATGAGTTGACCAGACACCCCAGATGAAGAGAAGCTGAGCCATGCTGTGAGCTAGTGCTGCTTGCTGCAACCTTGCTATGGCCTGGACTTCGCTTGTGGATACAGATGCTCAAAGTTTCCAAACGGAACAGAAGTTTCTTCAGAAAAGGGACACGCTCTCACTAACCCTCAGAGTGCTAGTTTGATAGAGATGAGCAAATAAGAAATTGACTATCTAAAATGGAGCTATTAAGGCATGAGAAATGAAGTCCCTGGCATACACGTGTTCATGAATTCAGGTATTAGTAAGATGATTGTAACATTCATATTCAAATATGAAGGTTAATGACTAGAAAAAACAGGGGGTGGGGTTGTGTCAAGTGCTCATTGTTCAAAATGCCTTTCCCTGCCGTTGAGTTTGATGTTGCCATATGGATGGAGAGGGACTTAAGAATGAGGTTGCCTTAGTCTGTTGACATTGGGATTGGCTAGTATTGCCATTAAATTGAGTGGATGCAGCAGCAGGAATTGAGAATCTCACCACCAACAAAGAAGAAGCAGAGAATGCAGAGTGCAAGTCCTGTGGGGCAAAGATTCCTGCGCCATTCAGGCCCAGATCCACTGGAGCAGCAGCCACGGCAGAGAACCAAAGACCTGGAATGAGACAGAGCTGCCTTTGGGACTGCTCCCCTGTGGAACCAGAGCTGGGAGCCTCTGCTCAAGTTCGATTGAGGACTGGGGAATAGACACCATCGTTGGCAGGACTAAGAGCTTTGTAACACTGCTGACCCAAAGGCACAAGGCTGATGGCTGAGGTGCCGGCAAACACATTTCGGAAGCTGTTCTAACTGAGCAATTCTATACTGCTGCCAACCTGAATGAAGGTTAGAGTTAAAGGGGAGTGCACCACTTTCCACTTGGGGAGTCTGGCAAATAAAAGACTCCCCAAGAATTCCTTAGGTAGCTATGGGAAAAGATTTTTCTGTGGATTGTTTGAATGCTTCAGGCTCTTTCATTGCAAGCTATAGAATCCAATCTCAAGCAAAATTAGACCAAAAAAAAATATTATTGACTGAGAAACACGAAACATGGGTATATCTGGCTTCAGGTACAGCTAGAGCCAGGAGCACAAGGAGTAGAATGGAAACTTGCTTTCTGTCCATCCCAGAGCTCAGGCATCTTCTTTGGGTCAGGTCCCACGTTCTCAGGAGGTTCCTGTGGGTCTTCAGAAGTGATGCAGAGAGAGTTCTCAGGTCCTCACCTCTCTGGTTCATTTTGGACCATGTGACCCTCCTTGAACTTTACACCTGGAAAGCAGGCAATCAGTTTCGTACATTCGTGCACAGACACATGTACTTGAGGTTAGGGTCATTTTGTTTGAATCACATGAACCTAAGAAGTGGGAGAGAGTTAAATGTCATGAAAAACTGAGAATTCCTTTACTATAAATAAAATAGTGTCATCAGAGCTTCTGGATAGTGTGAGCCGTTAACACACTTGGCCGTAAACTGAAAGGTCAAAAGGGTTCAGTAGCACCCTGAGGCTGTGATGCATTTCAGGTCTGGAACTCACTCCACTCCCCTCACTCATCTTTCCACCACACTTACTGTCTTTAGTTGCCATTTCGTCATCTACCACTCATAGTGACCCGAGGAGCACACATGAGAACCTTGCCCAGTCCTGCATCACCCTCGTGTTGTCTGACATGCTCAGCTCCATTGTTGTGATCACGATGTCTGTCCATCTTCCGGAGGGTCTTCCTCTCTTTCTCTGACCTTCCACCTTTCCAAGCTTGATGGGTTTTTCCGAATCTGTCCCTCCTGACAGCATGCCCAAAGAATGTGAGACCATCTTGACCTCTATGGACCATCTTGCACTTCCTACAAGGCAGACTTATTTGTTCTTTTAGAAATTTGTGAGAGATTCAGTACGTCTCTCCAACAGCACAACTCAAAAGCATCCATTCTTCTTCTGTCACTTTTCTTCCTTGTCCACTTTCAGATGCATAGGAAACAATTGAAAACACTGTGTAGCTTTGGTAGGGTGCACCTTAGTCTTGAAGGTGACATCTTTGCTCATCAGCGTTTTGAAGAGGCCTTTGACAGCACATTTTCTCAGTGCCATGTAACTTTTGATGGCTAAGTAAAATTACTTGGCCATGTCAATCTTTTCTCCATATATCATGATTCTACTTATTGGTCTAGGAGCAAGATTTTTTTGTTTTCTTAATGTTGAGATGTAATCTATATTCAAGGCTATAGTCTTTGATCTTCTGCAGGTTTGTACAGTGACCAGTAACACCAAGAAATAACTCACTCCTGAGGATAATCAATCATGCAAGAGCCAAAGGGCAGTATTTGCCCAGGAATAAATCTCAAAAGGCAGGAAAGAATATGAAAGAAGTATGGATGAATGGAAATTAGAAACACAAGGAGGGAATGGGAAGAGTGACTTTACAAAGTGGGACTGCAGTCAGATTCCAAAAACGATGTTCATGATTATTAAAGGGAAAACCATTTTGTTGTCCTATAAACTTTCAGCCAGATCACAGTAAAAACATAAATACAATGAAGAAAGAGAGGAAAGAAAAAGCAAACTTAGGAGACTTGCTTCCACCCGCAGGTGCCATTGAAAAAAGTCTCGCTGATCTTATTCTCAAGCATCACAGACTTAGAAATCGATGGACACAGTTCTTGACCTGCATGGGGTTGCTGTGAGCAAGAGAAGCCTGGACACATGAGACAGGCTGTGCGAGTAGAAGCTGACTGCTGAGGCTTGTGGACTGTACTTCCTCTGACTGTCTGATAAACAGTCCTTGAATGAGCAAAGTGGCAAAGAATGGAATGAGAAGACATTAGTAGGTAATGCCGCCTGAGTGGATTGTGTGGTAGGAGAGGAAAATGGGTCTCTAATCAGCAAGTTTTGGGCACCAATTGTAATTCTATTAGAGTATATTTAATGATATGATGTATAATTAGATGTTCTCTGCTATATATTTAAGTGTACTTATGTTCCATCACTTTATAGACTAATTTCTTTCTTGATTTCTTTGCTTTGTACTGAAAAGCTGTCTCATGTTTCCTTAAAATAAAAAGTAATTGCTTCCCAGCGAACTCCATGAGCAAGATGCTGCGTCTCCCAGGAAGCATTTCATAATCAGTCAGCTTCCAAGAACTGCATTTGTACCCAAAACTATTCTTAATTGGCTTGAAACTGACATTTGCTAATTTTTCTTACTAATTTTAACTCAAAGAGAAAGAAAGGAAGAAAAGTAACAAAAAGAAAGCAACTAAAATTAAATGCATGGGAGTTTTCCAATGAGATATGCTTTGTGACACCACACACTGTGGGTTAAGTAATGTGAGTTATTTCAACAAACAAGTCTTAACGTGATACATGCTGGACTGGTTGACTTTTTATGTAAAATTCAGACAGATGTCACTAGTATAAGGAGGCCTGGTAGCACAGTGGTCCCTGAAAGGCTGGTAGATCAAATCCACCATCCAAGTCTCCATCAAAGTTTGTGTTGGAAATTCTAGGGGCAGCTCTGTCAGTCCTGATGAGTCGTCCTCAGTTTGACAGCACACAGTGGCTCACAGATAGCACTCCGCTAAGGAAACATTTAAAACCTAACCTCCTTCACATTTGTGTTTTGTTGTCATTAGCTTGTGGTTTCCAAGGTTACCAGGGTTAATTGCATCCTGTGATGGGAGAGAAGAGCTGGAGAATCATGGGAATGGTTGATGAATGAGATAAGCCTGGCACATGTCGCTTCCGCTCACGTTGCATTGGCTCAGCCTCAATCACAGGATCTCAACAACCATAGGGTAGCCTGGGAAATGTAGTTTATGTTGCCACAATGAGAGGAAGTGGTTTAGGCGAAGGTCCCTGGGTGGCTCAGTGGCAGTTGGGACTCAGCCAGCAGTGCTGCCACCATAGAAAGGCCTATCAGTCAGCTTCGACGAGGTTGCAGCCAGGGAGACTGGAGAGTTCTGCTGTGCGGCACACAGCGTCCTTGTGAGTCAAGATCAACCCAGCAGCAGTGGGGTCTGTTGAGATGTGATTGAACAGTCAGCCACTGTTGATAGCATGGTTGTTATAATGCTGGCTTTATTTATGCCCCAGACCTTGCAGGGAGCTTGTGTACTGACTATACCATGGCTGTGTTGGGGAATGTGCAGTACTCAGAGGTTAATCTCAGCCAGAACACAAGGTCACCGTGTCAGTGAGCTGACCAGATGACGGTGATGATACCTGAAGGGAAAATTGCAGGTTGAAGAGGGTTCTGTGCAGTTTACCGAAGCCACATACCTGGTACATTTAAAGTTGGGATGCCGTATTTTCACTCGGATTCCAGAGTCCAGAAGCTGATGGGAGGTTCGTGCATTGAATGACCAAGGAAGGATCCCTTGGCTGCCACCAGAGGCCTTGCCCTGGCATTCCTGGAGGGTGGGAGGAGTGGTCAGGAAGGAGAGTAAATGAGCAAAGAGGTGTGAGACTCAGCTGGGGCTCGTTACAAACCAGAACCCGGTGAGTGGGTTTAGTCACTGTGACACAGACCATGCTGTCACCATTTGCCATTGTGGATTGCAGGTTGTCAGAGCTTTGCTTCCATTAGTAAGAGAACATTGAGATGTTCGGATGCAATTTTCAAAAAATGTTAAATACCATGTAAGCTGAGGAGGAACCAGTAAAACAAACCTGAAAACAAAGTAGCACATCTGGAAATCACCCACGAACACAGGTCCCTTTGCCCTGGAGAGACTGCTTTGAGGTGTGTGGTAGAAACCAGAGAAGCATTGGGGGCACAGTGTGCTCAGTGCTGGGCTGCTAGTCAAGAGGTTGGTGGTTTGAATCCACTGATTGTTCTGAGGGAGAAACCTGGACAGTCTCTTCCTGTATGAATTTATATGATACCAGAGGAAAGGGACAGTACTTTTCAGGGATAAAGCTCAGAAGGCAGGTAAGGGTAGGAGAGATGGATTAATGGAAATAAAAGTCATAGGGGAGAAGTGGAAAAAGTATGGTACCTTTGTGTGCTTTACAGTAATGTCATGAAGCAATGTGTGTGAACGGCTAAAGGGAGAATCAATTTGCATTTGTAAACTGTCACTTAAATGACACACAGACACACACCACACACACACACACACACACACACACACACACACACACACACACACACACACAGAGCTGGGCATAAAAATTACAGCTTCAGAAACCTGACTGAAGATTGCCATGACTCAGAATTGAGTGTGTGGAAGTAAGGTTGGTTTTATGTTAGAAAATCCAGTGCATTGACAGAGACCCACGCCCGGTAGCTGGACATGCTGTCATAGGAGGATGGAAATGGTATACAAGAGCTCTTATTGGTCACCATCGCATACGGCATCTCCTTCTAGAGATAGCTCAAATACACAGTCATTTGGAGCAGACAGGGGAGCTCTGATGACTTGGTGGTAAGGAGTTACACTGCCAACACAAAGGAACAAGGTTTGAAGCCACCAGCTGCTCTTTGTGAGAAAGATGAACAGTTTTCTCCTACGCCTTTTCTGGCCTTTAAAAACTCACTGGAGGGTCAGCTATGAGTCAGTTCTGACTCAGCAATAAATAACAGCAAAAGATGAATTATAGCAGCTCTGGTTAGCACCGTACAGTCTGACCGTTAGATAGCATGGCATCGATCTGGAAAGATAGCCTGGATATATAAGTCAGCCGAAAGCATTTTAACAAAGAGCACACTTATTATAACCTCATTCACAGATAGATACACACATGCAGCTAAAAAAAGATAGAAATGACTTTAGAAAAATCGGGACCAAAATATTAACTTATTCCTGGGTGGAAGAATTGTATGATGGTGGTTTTAAACACCTGTTTGCCTGCCTTGTAGTATCTGCAAATGTGACCATGTTTTACTCTGCTCCACAAAGGGTTATTATGGCTTGGAATGAACTCAGTGGCACCCAGTAACAATAATAACCATCTGTAATTATGATATCTCTACTATATATAAACAGAATGTTTCAAAGTAATAATTTCCATTTCTCGCAAATTATCTCCAAGGAACAAAATGTATGAAATTGGCATTATTTAAAAGACCAAGACCCAGTAGTAACATGTAGAGTAGCTGTCACTGGTCCAGTGGGGCCCAGTCAGACGTGCTTGAATTCAACATCAGGAATTCTTCCTTCTTTTCTCTGGAAAGTAGGAGGTGTCACTATCTCGTGATCTAAGTGAACATGGTCACATCTTGCACTCTCATGTTATTTCCATGCCCATATTCTGGGTCCTGTGAAGCACTGAATGCAATGTCTAATCTCATTCTCCCCATCTCTTCTAAGAAATAAGCTTTCTTCGGGCAAGGACTGGTCTTATCTTCGGTTGTGTCTCTTTTACACAGAACCATGGCATGTAGTGGCATATCAAACATCTGTGTGCCCAAGAAAAGAAGTAACAGAGAAAGAGGAAGAAAAAGAAGGAGAGAGGGAATGGAAGGAGAAAAAGGAGGGAGGGAGGGGGAAAGAGAGATAGGAAGGAAACAGGAAAGGAAAAGAGTAAATAGTTACCCAGGAGATCACCAGAGTTCATCTGTATACACATAAATTATATATAAAGTTTTGGTATAAGTTGTATGTTATTCTTATTGTTACATGCCTTAGAGTTAGAACTGATTCATAGCTGACTGTCTAGTGGGGTTTCAGAGGCTGTAATTGCACAGGAAGCGATGACCCACCTTTCTCACACAGGGCAGCTGGTGGATTCAAACTGCATGTCTTTAAGATACCACTAGGCTACCAACGCTCTTCTCTCTATGTATATTTTGCTCTTGTTTTGTGCCATGAGCTGTCCCATCTCTGACCCCTCTGGTGGCTTTTCAGAGGCTGTAGGTCACACAGGGGGAGATGACACTTCTTTCTCCCATAGAGCAGTTAGTAGATTTGAACTTCATGCCTTTGGGTTGACAGTGCAGTTCCTCACCACTTGGCTACCAGAGCTCCTTATGTATTTAGTTTACTCACAAAAAGCAGCTGCCCGGCAGGTTGGTGCCATGATGTCTGGAGCTCTTCCTGACTGGCCGCTCCCTGACAAGCCCAGGGTCACTGCGGAGCGGAGCTGGACGCTTACACCCCTGCCCGCTCCATGTTCCACTGAGGCCCTCGGGGCCCAAGTCCTGCCCTTTCTGCTCAGTGCTCTGACTACAAAGAGCTGCCCAAGCAGAGGCCCAGAGCCTGGCAGCAGGGAGCTGGGCTGGGTGCAGGGCACAGTGCAGCCGGGTGTGGGGAAGGGCCCCAGCGTCTGCTCCACACAGCGTATGTCTAAACACTCTGGAGTTGTACCACAAGCCTGCAAACAGATAAATAAAAGATGTTCCCTCCTCCCACCGTGACAGCTGCACCTTGGATGCACTACCTGGATGCAGATGAGAAGACAGCTCCATCTTGAAACTTGTTGGCACTGGAAAGGCCATCTGTTCCCAACTCTCGTCCACCCCCACTGCTGTCTTCTGTCCCCAGCCATTGGGTGCTACATGCTGCTGGGGAGTTCTGTCCCCACTTTGCCACACGCAAACCAAGCCAGCCACCTCTGGGCCTCAGCAGTGGACAGGCTGGAGCAAGCCTCCACCTTTGGAAATGGAGCCTCAGAGGAGGGATTCAGACTCTTCTATCTCTTCTGGCCTGGGAGGTTTAGGAAAATGTATGAAGTTTTCTAGAACAGACATATAGGGTGCTTGTCCCATATCCCAGCACTCACTCCAGGACACGGAGGATACAACACTGATGCATGTGTTTCCTGATTTTAAACACTCTTTTCCAAGGAGTGGCCCCTCATGGCAACATGTCCAAAGCATATGAGCCAAAACTTTGCCATAATTAGCCTGCAAGGAGCACTCTGGCTGTACTTTCCCCAAGACATATCTGCTCTTTTGGCAGTCCATGAGTTACTCAATGTTCGTCTCCAACACCACAGCTCAAAGGCATCAATTTTTCTCTCATCCTTATTCACCTCTCAGACACATTGCAGGTGACTGAGAAAACTGTAGGCTGAGTCAGGCGGAATTTAGTCTTCATATTGACGTCATTGTTCCTCAGTTCTCTGGAGAGATCCCTGACATTGGACTTGCCCAATAAATCTCTTGATCTCCTGACTGCTGATACCAAAGGTGTTGTTTGCGAATCCATAAGATGTAATTATTGATAATTTCAGTCTTTTCTTCTTCTGGCATGGTATTGTTGAGTATTTTTGTCTTCTTGATGTTGAGATGCAATCCATATTGATGGCTGTAGTCTTTGATCTTATGCAGCAAGCAACTCAGGTCCTCCTGACTTTCAGCAAGCACAGTGTATCATCTGCATACCCCACTATCCTGATGCCACATTATTCATAGAGTCTAGCTTCTCATATGATTTGCTCAACATACAGATTGAGTAGTAATAGAGAAGGATACAACGCTGATGTATGTGTTTCCTGATTTGAAACCATGCAGTGTTCCCTTGCTCTATTACAACAACAGTTTCTTGGTGTGGGTGTAGGTTTTGTAGGAGCGTAATTATCTGGGATTCCCATTTTTTGCAATGTTAACCGTAGTTTGTTATAGTCCACACAATATCATGCAGAGAGAATAAGCTTTTTGCAAAGTAAGTAAAACACAAATGTTTTTCTGTTATTCTGTGCTTTCAGCTAGGAACCATCTGAATTAGCAGGAATATTCCTGGCGCTGTGGCCTCTTCTAAACCCAGCCTGAATTTAGCCATTTGTGGGTAATGTTCAGCAATCTTTTACTTTCATGTGATAGTAATAATATTTTTTTTATAATTTCCACATTCTTTTGGATCATGCTTCTTTTTTTAAATTTTATTTTATTATTTTGTGTGTGTGTACCGTCAAATCAGATCTGACTGGTACAGGAGGAGACTGTCCCTCCTTTTCCAGCAGAGCATCTGGTGGATTCGAACTGCACATCTTTGGGATTGCAGTGCCGCTTCTTACCACTAGGCCACCAGAGCTCCCCTTGGATCATGCTTCTTAGAAATGGGGATAAATATGATTCTCTCCCTGTCAGTTGACCAAACAACTGTCCTCCAGATACCCTGGCATGCACTGGTGAGCAAGTCCATAGCTGCATCTGTTAGTTAAAACATGTTAGTTGGTATTCCATCACTGCCTGGAGCCTTATTTTCTGCCAGTGCCTTTTGTGCAGCTTCCTTTATTACCATGCAGACTCCTTCCTTTATTACTATTGGCTTTTATTTATAAGGTACTTCCTGAAATTTTTCAGGGTCTACCAAGAAAACAAAGATTCTCACCACTGGACCAATTGGCAGTATCAGGATGGATGATGAAGAGATTGAGATTGTTTACAGCTTTAGTTTGCTTGGCTCCACAGTCAACACTCTTGGCACCAGTACCAAGAAACTAAAAGGTGTATTGCCATGGGAAAGTCTACTGTTAGGGACCTCTCTAAAATATGTAGAGCAAAGGTGTCTCTCTAGAGACTAAGGTGCATCTGATACAGGCCATGGTCTTCGCAATCACTTGTTATGCATCAGAGAGTTGGACAATGACTAAGGAGGATAGAAGGAGAAT